>NW_028161571.1:0-12000 GCF_964263955.1 Coregonus lavaretus | reverse complement strand
TTAAACAACACTGTCTCTAGTCATTTCTCCTCTCCCATTTTACCATTTATTTTTGTTGTTTTCATAATCCATAGGCTAATCATTTTTTTCCATTTTCATAGTCCTGAAACAATATTAAACAAACACAACATTCCCTCCCTGTGTGTGTGTGTGTGTGTGTGTGTGTGTGTGTGTGTGTGTCTGTCAGTGAGTGTGTGTGCACTCCCTGGATGAGGAGATATGATCTCTATCCTGATTGCCTAGTCACTTTTACCCCTACCTACATGTATATATTACCTCAACTACCTCAACTACCTGGTACCCCTGCACATTGACTCAGTACTGGTACTCCTTATAGCCTCATTATTACCTCAACTACCTGGTACCCCTGCACATTGACTCAGTACTGGTACTCCTTGTATATAGTCTAGTTATTACTTCAACTACCTGGTACCCCTGCACATTGACTCAGTACTGGTACTCCTTATAGCCTCATTATTACCTCAACTACCTGGTACCCCTGCACATTGACTCAGTACTGGTACTCCTTGTATATAGTCTAGTTATTACTTCAACTACCTGGTACCCCTGCACATTGACTCAGTACTGGTACTCCTTATAGCCTCATTATTACCTCAACTACCTGGTACCCTGCACATTGACTCGGTACTCCTTATAGGCTCATTATTGTTATTTTATTATGTTACTATTTCCTTTTTTTATTTAGCTAATATTTGTGACTTTTTAACTCTGCATTGTTGGGAAAGGACTCGTAAGTAAGCATTTCACGGTAAAGTGTACCACTGTTGTTTTCGGCGCATGTGAGAAATACAATTTGATTTGATTTGAAGCTCATGCGCAGAAATACGTCATTGGGTCTAATGGTCGTGTTTTGTTGAACTGCACATGTGCAGGCCGTCAAATTGTTGTTTTTGACTAACATGAAAATGTGTCAGTTCATTAAACAACTTAAGACAGAACATTTTCAATATTAACAACTGAGGAAGTCATTTTTACCTCTCATTGACTTCTCAAACCCCAAACCCTGGCCTGGTCTGCTTCAAATGAGTTCCCAGAATACATTTTTTACATCAGCAGTTGTCACAAAGTGCTTATATAGAAACCCAGTCTAAAACCCCAAAGAGCAAGCAATGCAGATGTAGAAGCATGGTGGCTAGGAAAAACTCCCTAGAAAGGCAGGAACCTATGAAGAAACCTAGAGAGGAACCAGGCTCTGAGGGGTGGCCAGTCCTCTTCTGGCTGTGCTGGGGGGAGATTATAAGAGGATATGGTTCAGATAGTTTTTCAAGATTTTAAAATGTTAATAGATGACTAGCAGGGTCAAATAATAATCACTGTGGTTAAAGAGGGTGCAACACGTCAGCACCTCAGGAGTAAATGTCAGTTGGCTCATCATAGCCGAGCATTCAGAGGTCGAGACTGCAGGTGTGGTAGAGGGAGAGAGAGAGAGGGTCGAAACAGCAGGTTCAGGACAAGGTCGCACGTCCGGTGAACAGGTCAGAGTTCCATATCCGCAGGCAGACCAGCAGAAACTGGATCAGCAGCATGACAAGGTATCACGTCCGGTGGAGCATGTATCGATACTGATAGGATTGAAAGAAGGGGAGCGCTGCTCTCGGATCAGCTTTCTCCATTAAAATCTTTCCTTATAATTATAATTAGTTCACAATACTGATGACGGATCAGCTCCTAAAGAGATATTAGCACCTACAGCTGCAAATATTGAGGTAGTTTATTCTAAATCACAGATTTGGCACTTCATTGCGCACATGTTAGGCTACACATCATGAAATATATTGACAAATGAAAGATTAGCCTATAAGTAGAAAAATAGAACTCAATTGATTGAACATGAAATGTATTTCAATTTGATTGAAATAGGACTATAGCCTACTGTTTATATTTTAATGCAGTTATCTCGGTTTTCATTTGAAGCATCATTTTATACATCACTTGTTTGTATCAATTGCAAAGACATTTGCAACTTTGTATTTGTAGTGAACTGAGTTCTGAATTTATCGGCATCACAGAGAGAAATATGTGATTCCATGTTTAGGGGAGATCTTCTGTGTTTTAAGTGATGCAGGAGGACAACAAAAGTTTCTAACGATTCACAACTCACTTAGTCTTTCTACGAGTGGTCTGAGGCAGGCGTTAGATTATGAGCATTTTCAAGTGCAACGTTAATAACAATGGTTTTTTGAACCAGCTCAGAGATTTTACTCTGCTGAACAAAGTGAAAGTGAAGTGGGACGATTTCAGAAAATGGTAAATGGAAGCAGAAAATGCAAAAGATAAATCTGTAAGAAGACTGATGGTAAAACAAGTGGTATTACCAGAGAAGAAGAGGAGGATGAAGAAGAAGAAGAAGAAGAAGAAGAAGAAGAAGAAGAAGAAGAAGAAGAAGAAGAAGAAGAAGAAGAAGAAGAAGAAGAAGAAGAAGAAGAAGAAGAAGAAGAAGAAGAAGAAGAAGAAGAAGAAGAAGAAGAAGAAGAAGAAGAAGAAGAAGAAGAAGAAGGAGGAGGAGAAGCCTGTCTGGCCCTTCTTCTCCGAGGGGAACCCTTAACTTTGGGCCCCCCTTGTATCCACCACTGCCAAATCCTCCACCAGTGACCTCCCACCCCTCACAACCCACTTGGGGTTGGGCCTGTGGACGAGCCGTAGAAAAACAAGAGGCAAAGGAAGGAGCGCATGCAGGAACAATGACGTCAGTGAAGAAAGTAGACAAGACAAAGAAGAAAATAAAGCAAGCAGCCAGGACAAAAACTGAAGAAATAGGAAAAAGGAGAAAAAGTGTCTGATAATACGCTTCCCCAGTGGTGGTGGCATGTTGGAAATGGAGAGACCGTGGGATGTTGACGAAATTAAAGAAATAGTGGGTGATGTTACTGACCCAGCAAAAGATGCTGTAAAGTTCGAAGAATAGCTAAGAGCAAATATCTCCATGTACAACCCCACTACCAGAGAAACTGAAGAAATACTCTGCTGCTGCTTGAAATGGAAATGGAAGGACTATAAACACATGTGGAACCGTGATGTGGCTGGATGCAGTGTTTACCGCTATAAAGGCTGCTTTCCCTAAACACACAGACTGGCAGAAAATCCATTCCACTAAACAGGGAACTGGTGAAACATTGAGTGACTACATGGAAAGAATGGAGCCAGTCTTCCTCCAACATTCAGGCCTGACGCCTGACCAAGACTCCTACAACAGCCTATTGTGCCATGCTGTGGTAACCGGCCTGAGACAAGATTTTAAGACGGCTGTAACGGCAACTTGTATCGCATGGGAAACTAAACCACTGTCTGAAGTAAAGCCATATATAACCCATGAGGAAAGACAGTTGAATGAAAATGAAACTAAGGACGGAAAGACACTGAAGAAGGCACAGCTGATATACTACTCTGGAGGAGGAAGAGGACGTTGAAGAAATGGTGGTAACCGTGGAAACCGAAGAGGCAGAGGTAGAGGCCGAGGGGCCCCTGCTGGAGCTGACGGAGGGAGAGACTGGAGCTGATACAACTGTGGGAAGTTAGGGCATTTCTCAAGAAACTGTCCTGAAGGAGGAGAACAACAAAACGATTGGCCTTCCCCAGCTGTTGGCGTACAGGTGGACAACCCATTTGGAAGACGAGGGGGCTACCAAACATAGGATGAGGTTTAAACAGAATAAGAAACTAATGAAGAAAACATTGATGAAGAACCAAAAGAAACCTGTCAAATGTTAAAATGGACCACCTTGTCAACCCAAAACCCCCTTATTGACATTTTAGTTAATAATTATAAAATTCTATTTTTGGTGGACACTGGGGGCCGTGGTCTCAGTGTTGAAAATGTATGCCCTATCTGTTCTCCCCTCAAAGAAAACAATACACACGGTTGGAGCATCTGGAATTCCCTCTGAAGAAAGTTTGACCTTTCCCCAGGATTGTATTTATAGGATAAAAGATGGAGGTGAGTGAAGTTGTGGTCTGGACTGATGAAACTTGTGTCCTCTCTGTTGGAGGCTGTTCAACTCCCCTCGTCAATCTCGGTGATGAAGTGTCAGGCCCATACTCCCTCTATGGATAACATTTCTCTGGGGAATGCCAAGGCTGACTGTGCTGCTAAATTGTCTGCTTCTTCTTCTGTTTCCCCCTTCCTACAGATGGCAGCAGTTCCAGCTCCCACCAACCCTTTCTCTGTTAATGATATCATTGCTTTACAGGCCATGGCTGATGCTTTCAGAAACTCAAGTGGGCGGGGTGCTGTCATAAGGACACCTTGTGTGTATGGCTTGATGTGTGGAGCTGACCTGCCATGCCCCATTGTACATTCCAGTTCCTCACAAAATTGTCACATGGTCAAGACCATGTGTCAAAAGGAGGGATGGTGGATCTTGTAAATAAATATTGGGGTACATTAGGTTTTACTGTGTTTGCAGGAAATTTCAGTAAGACATGCTTGATTTGTATGACTAACAATGTTGGACGTGGCATTTCAGTATCTCCCGCATCCCATCCAAGGCATGAAGGACCTTTTGAGCAGTTAATGATGGAGTTCATTGAGTTGACCCCTTGTGAGGGGAATAAGTATTGTTTGGTGACTGTTGACATGTTTTCTAAATGGATTGAAACTTTCCCTTGCAGGAGAGCCACAGCGAGAGAGAGATCATACCTAGGTGGGGACTGCCATCAAAAATGTATTCTGACAATGGTCGACAGTTTGTGAATGAGATTGTTCAGTCCCTGTCAGAGGCTTTGCAGATTGATTTGAGAACACATTGTGCCTATCATCCCCAATCTGGGGGTGCAGTCGAAAGGACGAACCAATCTTTGAAAACTAAATTAACCAAATGAATTGGTGAAACAAGCCTGACATGGGTGAACGTGCTTCCATTGTCACTGATTACGATGAGAGGCTGATCCCCTACGGTCACTGGTCTCTCTCCAAATGAGGTGCTGACTGGCCGTCCCATGCGGATGACAAATACACCTTTTTCCCAGAACAGGTTGTCCCTGCAAGAAATGGAGGAAGGCTTGGTTGAGTGTTGTGTCACCCTTAACAGTGTTCTTAAGACTCCTTTCCCCCGGTTGAAGGCGTCTTTGCTAAATCTAGCAGATGGAGCTGAACACTGTTTGAACCCAGGTGATTTCATGGTGGTGAAAGACTTCAGGAGAAATAGTTGGAAGGACCCCTGTGTAGAGGCCCGTACCAAGTTCTTCTGACCACCCCCCACTGCGGTGAAGGTTGCTGAGAGAGATACCTGGACCCACCTGTCGCACTGCAGACGAGTTCCTGATCCAGAAGAAGATGGGGCCTGGCCAGTTCCGGTGGTGCAGTGTGGCCCTCCTCTGTATTAGCACAGTAGTGCTAATAAGAACAGTAGGTTGTCATCTTGTTGGAGATATGACAGAGGATGAGAAGAGTCCCGAGCCAAAGGGGCCAACGCAGTCCCGGAGTAGTGGCCCAGAAGTAGATGGTAATGACAGAAGGAGTCCTGAGCCAAAGGGGCCAACGCAGGCCTGGAGTAGTGGCCCAGAAGTAGATGGTAATGACAGAAGGAGAACCCTGCTGGGCCCTCACAACCATAAGGACAATTTGTTATTTTCTAGAGCAGAAATGTTTGCCGACCTGACATCAAAAGAAAAGGACTGTTGGGTGTGTGGGATGGGTCCGGTTAAGGTAGGGGCAGGCTTGCCCCTTATAGGAGTCCCAATAGGGATGAACTTTACTATAGCATTGGCAGGAAAAATTCCTTTTTATACTATGACCAGCAATGTTAAGGTATATAATCAACCCAATGTATCCTATTACCTGAGGCCTGGTAATGTCTCACTCCCGCCCATTTCAGTGGCTGGGGTGATGACTTCCCCTTGGTGTATTAGAGGATATGGAGATCACGATTTGGGTGAATTGAAATGTAATTGTACTATGAATCTTAATGGATCAAATGCTTGCAATTTAACAGTGATACAGGAGAATGGTCAGGCCGATAAGGAACTGTTTAAAATGTGGGTTGACAAACATAGCACAACTCTGAAAGGAGCCCCGAATGGCACCTATTGGCTATGTGGTAAGATGGCTTACTATAGCCTTCCATCGAACTGGGGAGGTACTTGTACTATTGGGTTTTTGGTGACAGCTATGAGAACCGTTCCAGATAATGAAAAGGATCTGAAGAATCTGTTTAGAGACTACAAACTTCCTGGAATGAGGAGAGATAAGAGGTCTCTAGCTGACGTCACTCACACTCAGGCACCAGCCTCCAGGTTCTTTGGGGTGTTTTTTTCTGGGTATGGAGTTGCATGTGCCCTAGACCAAATTCGTGACATCTCTAGACACATAGAGAAATTTGGCAACGCTACTAGAAATGCCCTGGAACAATTGAATGGGGAACTAAAAGAATTGCTTAAGTTAGCTCTGCAAAACAGAGAGGCTCTTGACTATATTCTGGAAGGTCAAGGGGGCACTTGTGCAGTCATTGATGATGAATGTTGTACTTTTGTACTCCCAGATCACTCTTCTAATGTGACTGATCTTCCAGAAAACATTGCCACTGTTGCTAAGAATAATTACCCAAAACCAGAGTGGATGCTTGCAACTTGGTTGGAATCCCTGTTTGGAAGTTGGGGATCCCAAATTGCCCAATGGGCTGCAGCATGCATTTTTTTGCTTAGTTTGCTATGTTGTGTTATTAACATGCTATAAGGCTATCAGTGTCTCCAGGGCTAATAAGATCTCAGAAGCTGTCATGTGTTTTCTTTTTTGTTCCATCAACTTTGAAATGCAAGAGAAAGGCCACAATATAATATTGCTGTTTAGGCGCAGTTTAGATTTTGGCCACTAGCTGGCAGCAGTGTTTGTGCAAAGTTTTTAGATTGATCCAGTGAAGCATTGCAATACTGGACTATTTTGTATCAAGTCTGCCCAAATGTGCCGAATTGGTCAATTGATACATTTTCAAGTACATAACTATAGAGAACATACAAAAATGATATGGTGATACAAAATGTAAGTTTACACACTCCCAGGAATATCATACATGATGAATCATTAGCTTATACACTCACTTTCACACATCTAGATGGCCGGGCGGGGAGGGTGTTGAGCCAGAGACAGCAGGGGTTCAAACTGTAGAACCCAGTTCCTACATTTCAATATAAAAATGGATTTTATCAAACAAAACTATGTTACATTTTATCTCTGGGACCCTTAGGATGACAAATCAGAGCAAGATTACTGAATGTAAGTATATTATTTATCTTCAGAGGTGAATGTATCAAACCAGTTGCCGTGAAATGTTAATGAAGAACATATGTTAATACAACCCGATTGTGGTAAGTAACTATGGAAACAATGGGTAAACCTTGAGAGATTTATTCACCTCTGAATCTACAGATCCCTTGTGTATGTGTGTGTATTTTTGATAGATCCACTCCCGTTGATAAAAGTATAACCTTATTGTAGATTTGAGCTTTTTGATGATGATTATGAATTAAATTAGATTAGCTCCTGTTAATAGAAGGATAACCTTTATTATGATTTATTATGATGATAGTATTATCATTAATGAAATTATGTAATGTATTTTGATAGAGCCTCCTTTGATTTAAGTCATATGCATTACATTTGAACAATTATTATCATAGAAGTGATAAGAGGGGGGAATGTGGAGGAAAAATGTATAGTCTGGAGGGACAGCCTTGAAAATGTTCATATTGTCCACTCTGTCATAAACAATCATTGGTTCCTGCCTGTGCTGGGTAAAGATATAAGGAGGGGGGACGTCATGACCCCTTCCTTAAGACCATCTGGCAGAATGCCCAGAATATGTTCTATAAGTTAAGATAGGAGATGGTGCCAGTCACATGCAGGAACCAATCATATGAATCATGTTTATGTAGGTTTTTGTGTAGCCGTATAAGGCATTATGAAAGGACCATCACTTCAGACCGGCACTTTATGCATCTAAGTTTGACTGTGACCTCTCCAGCTTGCTGACAATAAAGAATGATTCATTTAAGATTGACTTTGAGTGTCCTTGTGTTGAATTTCCATGACAGTTGCAACCGAGGACAGACTGTTTTACACACTTCAGCACTCGGCAGTCCAGTTCTGTGAGCTTGTGTGGCCTACCACTTTACGGCTGAGCCGCTGTTGCTCCTAGACATTTTCACTTCACAATAACAGCACACAGTTGACCGGGGCAGCTCTAGCAGGGCAGAAATGTGATGTCTCAGAAATTTGACGAACTGACCTGTTGGAAAGGTGGCATCCTATGACGGTGCCACATTGAAAGTCACTTTGCTCAGGTGTGGCTGAAATAGCCGAATCCACTAATTTGAAGGGGTGTCCACATACCTTTGACCATGTAGGGTATATTGTGACAAATTACAGACAGTAGCCTACAAGTAGCAAAATATAACTCAATTAATTGAACATGAAATGTATTTCAATATGATTGAAATAGGCCTATAGCCTAATGTTTATATTTTAATGCAGTCATCTCAGTTTTCATTTGAAGCATAATTGTATACATCACTTCTTTGTATCGATTGCGAAGACATTGGCCACTTTGTATTTGTAGTCAACTTTGTTCTGAGGTTATTGGAAGTCACAGAGATACGGATACATCATGTAATTCTAGGCTTAGCGGAGATCTTCTGTGTATAAAGTGACACACTTAGATGCTCTCTACGAAGGTGAATGATAAACTTAGCCCTAAAATGCTTTTGGGAAACCGGGCCCTGGATAAGAGCAACTGCTAAATTACTAAAATGTTAAAGGTAAATGTTTTATACCAAAAATCAATCAAATTGTATTGGTCACATACACATATTTGAAAAACAATACCCACAAATCCCCAAAATAAAAATAAGAAATATCAGGAAAAAACAACGCCTTGACTAGAATACAGTATATACATATAAAGAGGGTAAGCAGTATGTAAACACTATTAAAGTGAACAGTGTTCAATGACTAGGTACATAGGGCAGCAGTCACTAAGGTGCAGGGTAGAGTACTGGGTGATAGCCAGCTAGAAACAGTGACTAAGTTCAGGGCAGTGTACTGGGCGGAGGCCAGCTAGAAACAGTGACTAAGTTCAGGGCAGTGTACTGGGCAGAGGCCAGCTAGAAACAGTGACTAAGTTCAGGGCAGTGTACTGGGTGATTGCCAGCTAGAAACAGTGACTAAGTTCAGGGCAGTGTACTGGGCGGAGGCCAGCTAGTCTGATGGCCTGGAGATTAAAATCTCATAAAACTGGACTGTATATAATTATTTTCCCAATTTTTTTTTTAAATATTGATGTCACAAATGTATCATTTGTACATATTTTTTATGTCGTTACATGAGTGTAAAACCTAGCAGTACTACTTATTTCTCTGAGAGTGAGGCAGATATATATTATTACTGTGTAAAACCTAGCAGTACTACTTATTTCTCTGAGAGTGAGGCAGATATATATATTATTACTGTGTAAAACCTAGCAGTACTACGTATTGCTCTGAGAGTGAGGCAGATATATTATTACTGTGTAAAACCTAGCAGAACTACGTATTTCTCTGAGAGTGAGGCAGATACAGTGGGGAGAACAAGTATTTGATACACTGTCGATATTGCAGGTTTTCCTACTTACATGTAGAGGTCTGTAATTTTTATCATAGGTACACATCAACTGTGAGAGACGGAATCTAAAACAAAAATCCAGAAAATCACATTGAATGATTTTTAAGTAATTAATTAGCATTTTTGATCAAAGATTATACCCTTTTTCATATTGCCATACATTTTCGATGCCCGACTGTTAGAATTAGCTACAAAACTAAACCAAAAACAATGCAAACGAATACATAGCCCAGGATTGAAGCCAATTCGTTAATTAATTCACAAAGAAAGTAACAAACGGACAGGTTAACATTAGCTGATCTAACGTTACACTTCTGTAATGCATTTAATAGTTAACGATGTTACAAATACAACACATTCAACATGTTGCTCACCTCTCTTTATTTCCTTCTTCTTGCTTGAACGATATTATTCGCGCCAAATTTCTTTCAACTTCTGAATAGAAAAAAACGTGCAGATCCATGTGGTACGATACTGTTTGTGTTCCGCCTAAAGGAGTCCCACTAGAAAATGTGTTGGGTTACTTTAGTGTTCCGCTTTGCCACTGTCTAATAACGGATGTAAAAAAATCAACAAAATAAAACATGATCGCAAAAATGTATTCTGTGATTATTACAGTGGGGAAAAAAAGTATTTAGTCAGCCACCAATTGTGCAAGTTCTCCCACTTAAAAAGATGAGAGAGGCCTGTAATTTTCATCATAGGTACACGTCAACTATGACAGACAAATTGAGAGAAAAAAAATCAGAACATCACATTGTAGGATTTTTTATGAATTTATTTGCAAATTATGGTGAAAAATAAGTATTTGGTCACCTACAAACAAGCAAGATTTCTGGCTCTCACAGACCTGTAACTTCTTCTTCAAGAGGCTCCTCTGTCCTCCACTCGTTACCTGTATTAATGGCACCTGTTTGAACTTGTTATCAGTATAAAAGACACCTGTCCACAACCTCAAACAGTCACACTCCAAACTCCACTATGTCCAAGGCCAAAGAGCTGTCAAAGGACACCAGAAACAAAATTGTAGACCTGCACCAGGCTGGGAAGACTGAATCTGCAATAGCTAAGCAGCTTGGTTTGAAGAAATCAACTGTGGGAGCAATTATTAGGAAATGGAAGACATACAAGACCACTGATAATCTCCCTCGATCAGGGGCTCCACGCAAGATCTCACCCCGTGGGGTCAAAATGATCACAAGAACGGTGAGCAAAAATCCCAGAACCACACGGGGGGACCTAGTGAATGACCTGCAGAGAGCTGGGACCAAAGTAACAAAGCCTACCATCAGTAACACACTACGCCGCCAGGGACTCAAATCCTGCAGTGCCAGATGTGTCCCCCTGCTTAAGCCAGTACATGTCCAGGCCCGTCTGAAGTTTGCTAGAGTGCATTTGGATGATCCAGAAGAGGATTGGGAGAATGTCATATTGTCAGATGAAACCAAAATAGAACTTTTTGGTAAAACCTCAACTCGTCGTGTTTGGAGGACAAAGAATGCTGAGTTGCATCCAAAGAACACCATACCTACTGTGAAGCATGGGGGTGGAAACATCATGCTTTGTGGCTGTTTTTCTGCAAAGGGACCAGGACGACTGATCCGTGTAAAGGAAAGAAAGAATGGGGCCATGTATCGTGAGATTTTGAGTGAAAACCTCCTTCCATCAGCAAGGGCATTGAAGATGAAACGTGGCTGGGTCTTTTAGCATGACAATGATCCCAAACACACCGCCCGGGCAACGAAGGAGTGGCTTCGTAAGAAGCATTTCAAGGTCCTGGAGTGGCCTAGCCAGTCTCCAGATCTCAACCCCATAGAAAATCTTTGGAGGGAGTTGAAAGTCCGTGTTGCCCAGCGACAGCCCCAAAACATCACTGCTCTAGAGGAGATCTGCATGGAGGAATGGGCCAAAATACCAGCAACAGTTTGTGAAAACCTTTGAAAGACTTACAGAAAACGTTTGACCTGTGTCATTGCCAACAAAGGGTATATAACAAAGTATTGAGAAACTTTTGTTGTTGACCAAATACTTATTTTCCACCATAATTTGCAAATAAATTCATAACAAATCATACAATGTGATTTTCTGGAGTTTTTTTTCTTCATTTGTTAGTGATACCGAGGCAGGGAGAAGCTACTCACTGGCTGGACACCTAATTGCCAACTAGCTGATAGCTGTACAGTTGTGTGTGTGTGTACATGTGTATATAAATATATATAATGGGGGGTTGGGAGGGTGAACTCAGGAGGATGGTGATTGTTTAACTAATTGTCTCTATTTTCAGGTTTCAGGGCGCCTTGGTGCTTTATCTTGGCCAGGTCGCAGTTGTAAATGAGAACTTGTTCTCAACTGGCTTCTTACCTGGTTAAATAAAGGTGAAATATAAATAA
>NW_028161572.1:0-3000 GCF_964263955.1 Coregonus lavaretus | reverse complement strand
GCTGAAGACAGCTTGGCTCCTCTATCCAGTAGCAGTGGTGGACAGTAGAGCAATTTGGTAAACTGACAATCAATGATACTAAATGGATTCCATGGGGAGAAACATTCCTCCTATTGGCAGTGTTTTGACATAATATACTATGACCAAACATTCAGATTAGTACAAAATGCTAAGGAGACCAACCTTTGTTTGAATCAGAGGGAAAATAACGATTGTGTTATATATCATGACACCTTTATCACAACATGATTCAGCCTGACACAGACATCATGTAAAGTATAGGTTGTAGATACTGAGACTAGAGACTGGTATAGCTCTCAACGACTAGCTTAGTCTATGAAACCCCATTAACAGACATACAGGGACACTGGAGACAACATGGTCTATACTGAAAAACGGTGCTGGTGGCCAGTCGTTGCATTTCACAATGCAGCAGACCTGGCAGCCATCAATCTGTTTTGTTGCGTTCAATAAGGTAAAATACCAGTTGGAGAGATGTAATCTCTCATTCGCAGCCACGCTGCGCTGTGGATATTTTCGACAAAGCATATGGAACGGCAAACTGCTCAGCAGCAGGCTGCCCAACCTGGATCTCACAAACACACACACACACACACACACACACACACACACACACACACACACACACACACACACACACACAAACACACACAGTCTTGTGCAGCTAACCTTGTGGGAACACACAATTCAGTCCCATTCAAAATCCTATTTTCCCTAACACCTAAACCTAACCCTAACCCGTACTCTTACCCTAACCCTAACCTTGACCCTAACCTTAACCCTAAACCTTAGCCCTAAAACTAACCCTAGCTCCTAACCCTAACCCTAATTCTAACCCTAACACCAATTCTAACCTTAACCCTAAACCCCCTAGAAATAGCATTTGATATTTTGGGGACCAACAAAATGTCCCCAGTTGGTCAAATTTTTGTTTGTTTGTTACATACATACATACATAAATACACTCACTCACTCACTCACTCACTCACTCACTCACTCACTCACTCACTCACTCACTCACTCACTCACTCACTCACTCACTCACTCACTCACTCACTCATTCACTCACTCACTCACACACACACACACACCGCTCAGTTGGTAGAGCGTGGCACTTGCAACGCCAGGGTTAGTGTGTTCGATTCCCATGGGGGACCTGTACAAACAAAATATGAAATGTTTGCACACACTACTGTATGTCGCTCTGGATAAGAGTGTCTGCTAAATGTAAAATATCATTTTCTCTGACACACACTCACACTTTCTCTCACGTTATCTTTCTCTCTCTCTCTCACTCACTCTTTCACTGTTTTTCTCTCACTCTCTTTCTCCCTCTCTATTTCTCCCCCCCCCCCCCCCCCACACACACACACACACACACACACACATACACTCACTGGCAAAGCAGGCTAAATCAGCATGAGGCAAACGGCAAATCCCAGAAGAGGAAGTGAACAAGAGATATCTTTTGTCGGAGTGCATTAAAAGGGCAGCAGGCATTTCCCTTGTTTTGAAAGCATTTGCAAAGGATTACAGTGCCTGCAAAAGTATTCATCCCCTTGGCGTTTTTCCTGTTTTTTTGCATTACAATCTGTAATTTCAATTGATTTTTATTTGGATTTAATGTAATGGACATACACAAAATAGTCAAAATTGGTGAAGTGAAATGAAAAAAATCACTTGTTTCAAAGAATTCTAAAATATAAATAACGGAAAAGTGGTGCGTGCATATGTATTCATCCCCTTTGCTATGAAGCCCCTAAATAAGATCTGGTGCAACCAATTACCTTCAGAAGTCACATAATTAGTCACATGATATCTCAGTATATATGCTTCTTCAAAGTGGTAGGCATGTTGTGTAAATCAAATGATACAAACCCTCCCAAAATCCATTTTAATTCCAGGTTGTAAGGCAACAAAATAGGAAAAATGCCAAGGGGGGTGAATACTTTCGCAAGTTGCAAATATACCTGTATACATTTCATCATGCATTTTGTCTTCGCTTCTGGCATGAGCGGATTTTATCCTCTCTCAAAAACAATTTTATCAGTTGCTTGGACATTTGTCGTAGTGTATCATTGTTTGGGGAAAATAGTATTTCAACTTCAGTCCATTTGCAACAGGGGGGAAACCACATGCCTTTCAAAGTTTGCTTGACTTGAGCAGATACCCTGACTGGCTCTCTGGCAGCTGGCTGATAGCCAGCCCGGGAGAATGGCAGCTGTTGAAGGCTTTTTAAATTGCACCCGGGTTGATGGGTGGTTGTCAGGAGGGCATGGCCAGAGAATTATTCTTCTTCTTCTTCGAGAGAGAGAGAGAGAGAGAGAGAGAGAGAGAGAGAGAGAGAGAGAGAGAGAGAGAGAGAGAGAGAGAGAGAGAGAGAGAGAGAGAGAGAGAGAGAGAGAGAGAGAGAGAGAGAGAGAGAGAGAGAGAGAGAGAGAGAGAGAGAGAGAGAGAGAGAGAGAGAGTGAGGAGGTGTGTAGGGATGGTGTGATCGACCACAAAAAGGAAACCCTGAGCCCAAGGTCCGTGGTTTTACAGATTCTCGAAATCAGAATTAGTTTAGGCTTCACCGGTTTCAATCTCTCTCTCTCTCTCTCTCTTCTCTCTCTCTCTCTCTCTCTCTCTCTCTCTCTCTCTCTCTCTCTCTCTCTCTCTCTCTCTCTCTCTCTCTCGCTCTCTCTCTCTCTCTCTCTCTCATTATGCCTTTGGTGGTGCTGTGGTGCAACAGATGGGATTTTTAAGGAGGTAGTTACATGTGCAACTTTCATTATATGTAGATATTAAAGACATTAACTAGGATCTGCCATAAAGATGCAGCTGGATGGTATTGTATTTATTTAACACATTAGGCCAACCTGGTGTTGTGATTCTGTTTAACGTGTTGCTCCCAATCTGACTTTAATAGATCCTGTATGGTTCTTTTTCAGTTTTACACAGTGTTAGTGTTAGTTCTATAGTCAATATCGTAGAATGTTC
>NW_028161573.1:0-79199 GCF_964263955.1 Coregonus lavaretus | reverse complement strand
CATCTATGAACTTTTGAACATCTTGTAGAACAATCTGGCATTAATGGCCATGTACTCTTACAATCTCCACCTGGCGCAGCCAGAAGAGAACTGGCCTTCCCTCAGAGCCTGGTTCCTCTCTAGGTTTATTCCTAGGTTCCTGCCTTTCTAGCAAGTTTTTCCTAGCCACTGTGCTTCTAAATCTGCAGTGCTTGCTGTTTGGCGTTTTAGGCTGGGTTTCTGTATAAGCACTTTGTGACATCGGCTGATGTAAAAAGGGCTTTATAAATACATTTGATTGATTGATATGATTGATCATCGCTGAGTTTTAATTACCCTTAAGAATCCCTCTTGTGACTGTTAGTCACCCTGTCAATTACATTATGCAATCATCAGGAATATTACAGTACTACCCAGACATAATGTATGTCAGATAATCAACAAATGAAGTCTCTCAAAATGTTATTATATCTCTGTCAAGTGCTCTGTCAAGTCCTAACTAGTATTGTATTGTCCAGAGATACAAAATGGAGAAAGTGTCTGTTGGTCCCAACAGATGCATTTCTCTCCTGGAGGCCACTACACAAACCCCCTATCCCCAAAATAGCTTTTAAAAGTACAAATAAAGTACATCTTCCTCTCCTACTCTCAAAAATGTATATACTGTATCTTCTTAGGGGTGTAAGTCTTTGGTTTTCCTATGTACCAACAGTGGGCCATTCATCAGACAGCACAGTGTTGTGAATCTCCTTTATTTTAGCAGTAAATCCTCTCAGAGCAGAACTGTGGATCTCTTGTGATTGCTGGCTCCTAAACCTATGTCCATTACAAACAGATTGCCAGTGGCAGAACCTGATCCTCAGCTCTACCTCAGTGTCTCTTGCATATTCAACAGTAATGGAGATAGTGATCCCCAGCATAGTGTCTGTGGAGGGCCTATTAATCTAACCTCGCATTTAACCTAACAAACGCGCAATTTAAACTAACCCACTCACATTTAACCTAACCGTCTCGCATTTAACCTAAAAAACGTGGAATTTAACCTAACCCACTCGCGATATGTAAAACCAAGGCATTTCGCCCGACGCACAACATTTCACCCAAATGGCATTTCGCAGTGTTACATTTCGTGTGGTACTACATGAGATAACTGTGCTTTTACTTTCAACTAATACCACACAAAATTGCATGAGGGAGCGTTGGTCCTAATAAATATGACCCAGACCTGGGCATTGTTGCTCAACAAAAGCCTGTCTCAGTGGATACTCCAGTCTGTAAAAAAAGCTAGTGGACTCATCATTGGGTCTTTCTTTCTTTCCAGCCGATCACTATCTCCATTACTGTTTTTAATCTCCCTCCGAGCCGAAGAGGCAGTTCTAAAAGCCACAGCACTGTCCCTGATCTCCCAGCTGGATTGTTTTACACTGTTTGACATTTCCCCCAGCCTTTTGAAATGCTCCACATGTCAGCCGGGCTGTGGGCTCCTATCTGTGCCCAGCGCTCACCGGCACACACCTCTGCGCTCAAGAACAAGAAGCCATTCTCCTCTACAGCTGACCGTGAAGTAAATACACAAGCTGTGAAAGAGCAATGCTTCAGAGGATGAATTGCAGCCAGTCACTTTTTTGGGTCGGAGGGGTGGGTGGGTTGACATTTCATAAGAGCAGAAAACAGATCTTTTTTACTTGCTTCGGGTGTGTGATAGCCACCCACAAATCACATTGTAGACCCATGCCAACAACATCTATTAAAGTTGTACAGTATTATCAGGAAGTTCAATCTATGCTAAAACTACTGTCACTCTATCTATGCCTAACTTTTACAAGATTCACGTCAGAAGAGAGAATAAAGGTGATTATGTTGGGGAGGACCTGTGATGGAGGCTATGCAGAGACTGCACTTCCTAAAGAAGGTTGCTATCAAAACACAATATAGGTTTAATGTAGTGTTGTGTCGTTAACACAGAGGTATACGCCTTGTTCCATTGTAGTTCTTGGCTCTTTACCAACAACTGGTTTTGGATTGAACTCATTTCTCAATTAGATATAATCAGAAATGATCAGGCACAACAACGTGTCACTGTGGATCTTTGAAGTGACACCTGTATTTGGAGTCTAGGGAAATAACCTTTTGTATTTTTCCCACTGAACTAAAGATATCATCCAACTTGAGAGAACATTTTTCCTGCAGACAGAGGTACAATTTACATCTGTACAGTCCATGTTATGTCCATGTTATATATGATCACAATATAGATATATCTGAGCCCTACTTTTGCTTTTCGTAGACGGTAGCATTGCCTTTCTCCTCAGTGAACATGAGCCATTTCTTTCCACTGCAGCCATAAACACAAGCTCCCTGTTGCTGACATGAACTATGGCACCTCAGATTGATAGAGCTGCCCATAACCACACACACACACACACAGACACACAATCACACACACACACACAAACACAAGTGGAACAGCGTCTGAAATCGAAGAGGCCTGACTTCAGCTGTAGATGTTCAGCTGCTGAGGTGTCTGTGTGCACAATCTATACAGGGCTTTGTGTTGCACTGCAGGTTCTTTAAATACCTGGTCACACTTTTTCCATTACAGTCATTCAATTCCTTACCGCACCGACATATTGGTCTTTTTGCACGGCTGTCAATGGTCTCTACCTCTCTCTGTCTCCCTCGCTCGCTCTTCCACCCAAGCTCTATGCTACCTTGTAGAGTCTCACGCAAAGTGTAGAGTGAAGGCATGAGTGTGCAAGTTCACAGGACTTGGCAACTCTGCCAAGAGTACTCTAGTTACATGTTAAATCTAATCTGACTATGGGAGCAAAGTGTAACACAAGTACTGTATCACTCTCCTATAAGTAGAGAACTTTGAAGGAATTATATGGTTCAGTCTTTCCATTTACATGGAAGGCATCTACGTGTAATTTATACTGTATTGGTTCCTTGTTGGTTCCAAGACCAACACTTGTGGTAGCAGTGTACAGTCACTGTAAGAAATGTGATTTTGATGGAACTGGTGATGTGTCAATTTTAATTGTTGGTTTGAAACTACATCCGCAGAATGATCCAGGATTTCATTGGTGATGAAGGTTATGCATGGCATATGTGTTTATAAGCACTTACCCTCAGTTTACTTTAAATCTGCATAAACAATCACCACTTTCTAACAGATATTGTAAAATAAAAGTTACAAGACCATTTTCGATTGTGGTGTTCAGTGCTGGGTTTTGGACAGACAATGCCCGTTGAGAAGTGTAGTATATGATTTAGATAGTGTTAACTATAGCAATGATGTCAACACTATACCTAAAATAAACTTGTTATATCGCTGGGCTAGCAAATGCTCTCCTTTTAACACAGTTGACAGCCTACCCATCACAAGCAGAGCTTAAAGTGTTTCAAAATGTCTCAGAGTTCACCCCAACTGTTAGAAGCTGACTGATTTTGTCTGTTTTAGACGATGACTTCATTGCACAATGAATTATAGATAGGTAAGGTGGAGGGTGACCTCACTCTTGATGGATTTACCTAGCGTGAACTTGGTGTACACTAGGTGTGCAGTGGAGAGGAGATGGAAGATGAGATGTTTCTTTCTTGGCAGCGTGTTGCTTCACCCAAATCATTCCATCACAGCTGCTTAATTGCAGACATTATTTTAATATTTAATTAACTGCTGGTCTATTACCAGGAGGAATTGAGAATGAGATGTTCTCCTACCTTGAAATTCTCTCCCTATTTTTCTTTCTATAACTTTTATGAAATCAAATAGATTTCCTGACCTATTAGGACAGAACATTGAAAATCTAAAAACCTGTTTTGACACCATATTGTAAACTTAAATCTATGGTCAGGTATATTAGCATACCGTTCCCAGACACAGAATAAGTCTTGGTCTAAAAAGCAAGAAAAATGGAGAATCTCCATTGAAAGTGCTTTTTTGTCCATGGCTGGGCTTAATCTGTGTCCGGGAAACAATCTCAAGCGTTTCAAGAAAAAGTGATCCATTAAAAACCTCTACCTCATTGTCACGAACGTCATAATGAGTGGACCAAGGCGCAGCGTGATATGAGTACATACTTTAATAGGTACTTTTCAAATACAACAAAATGATACGTGAAGTCCTCGGTCATTCACAAACCTACACGGAACAAGATCCCACAAAACACAAGTGCACAACAGGCTGCCTAAGTATGGTTCCCAATCAGAGACAACAAGCAACAGCTGATTCACGTTGCCTCTGATTGAGAACCACCCCGGCCAACATAGAAACACATAACCTAGAACAGAACATAGAAAACGAAACATAGACACTACACAAAGAAACTAACACCCTGGCTCAACATACAAGAGTCCCCAGAGCCAGGGCGTGACACTCATACTGTACGTTTGTATTTCAAAAGTTCAGTTTGAGTAGTTGAAATAACCGGTCACATTTAAAGCATTTGTTTGCCAAGTAAATTGACCTTATTTTTCTCACCCTAGTTTAGCTTCAGTGTTTCCAGCATGAACGTTTGGAGGGAAAGAGAAAGGAGCCGCCGTTGATTTTCTGTGATGTTTGATGTGCAAAATGGCCGTCAGGGGAGCTGTGGTTCTCAGGCCAAATGAGACGTGACACGATGTACTAAAACAAAAGGCAACATGAAAAGAAACAACCTTTTCACCCCTCATCTCCCCTGTCAGTGAGGCTTGCCTTGTGGAGGAAGATTTGGGTCCGGCGTGACATTATAAAAAACCCTACTGAAATTGATATGATCTGCACCAACGTGACAATAAAGATATGAGCTAAAACTGACAGATTTGATATAAAGCTTTAGAAAAGTGCACACACATTTGGTACAAATGTTCAAAGAATGCCTTTTGCCGTGTTGGTCCAATGCTGGTTAATAGAGCCATAATTTGCAGATTGTATGGAGCATTAATCACTTACCAATTAGGAAAAGAGGTTGTCAGTACACTGACAAGTCACTATGTCTTTTCTTTTGGTTTCATGTCTTTTCAATATTAAAATGTTAGGTAAGGTCAAATTTTCACAGACAATCCAAGAGCCAGCCACTAGACTTATGAATCCAGTCTCTGTCAATGCCAAATAACACCTACATCGATTTCCTGCTTCACTGTAAAACAAAGCTGCTTTGAACAATGTCAGAATCGCAGTGAATTGCAGCATCAACTTAAAAGGATTTTCCCTCTTTCAGTGAAATGCATTATTATCGGAAAATGGCGGGATCATCTTTCCCTCAGCTGGCTCTTAGGGCAGAGATCCACAGGGCTTGTTTGTGCGGCACAACAAGGGGGCACTGGAAATGAGACCCTGGGCAGGTATGTGCCGAGAAGAATGGGGGGATTGTCGTCATCTGAGTTTCAGAGTACAGAATCTCGTTAACCTTTGGAATCTGGCACAGGCTTTAGGGCTGGCAGAGAGACAAGGCCTGGCACATGCCCACTGATATGCCCGGGCAAGAGAGGGGGGGAGGGGGGGGGGGTATCAGACACAGTGGGGGTCACAAACACATACACACAGGCACACACGTATACACACACACACACACACACACACACACACACTACCCCCTGACACTAACCAATCAAGTGATACATCTACAGACTCACATACAGCTATTTCATAGATTAGCATGCATGGGAGGTCCCTAACATATGCATTAATATCTGTAAGGCAGTCTGTACAGAATCCATGAGTTGTAAGTCTTGATGGTTCTTTAAATACTGAGGGATATTACACCGTAGATGGTTCAGAGTGCACATACTGTATGACCTCAATCTTAAATACCTCATCATTAAGGAAACATATGTTATACCTTCCCAAAGCACTTTTATGTGTTGAAGAAAAATACAGCTGTCTCAAGTATCTTGTGTTGTATAAACCAAACAAACCTGTGCACATGATTCCTCTCATTTGGAAGCAATTCCAATTACTCCTTTGTGCCAACAACTAGCTAGATGTCTCTGCCAGACACGAGTATCAAAAAATCTCTCTTTCTTTAATCATCGATCTTATTCGAAAGTCTTGTCCAAAAAGGGAGACATTCTAGTGACCATTCCCTTCTTTGCTCTTCCTCCCTCCTACTTTCTCCTTGGCACCGTGCCAGAACTCCTCTTCTAAAGCCGTACCCCCTCCCTCTGGCTCATGACCAAACTAATGTGCCCCTAAGTGCCCTGGCAGTGGAGTGGTGGGGTTGGCATGGATTGGGATTGCCAACAGGGAGCCACAGGTGTCTAGCTGCTGTGGTTGTACCCGTGTCCTTGCCCCTCTGACCTGAGGGACACTGGCACTGAGGGATCACAACACCCGGGGGGGAGGGGGGGGGGGGCATTGTGGAATTGTGTCCCTGGCCGGGAGTTGTTGGACAATGGCACAGCAGGGCCGATAGACTGGGCATGGATACTGAGGCTGCTGCAGCAAGGCAGACCCCTCTTCCAGGCATACAGGCTACATGGGCTACAATGGCACAGCATGGGCATCTACTAAGGAGACACAGCCTTTGTAAATGTGGCCTGTAGCAGGACTCAGGGGTGGACGCACATAAGTGAAGCAGGGGAAGAATCTTGAATTCCCTGTAAAACTTTGTCTTCCCTCCTTGTATCCCCTCTTGCCTTGCTTAGACTTTACACACACACACACAAATCTCATCTACTCTTGCACCCCACCGGGCCACCGGAAGAGCACTGCAGGAGACCTCTCAAAGATAAATCAGTGCTGATTGGTGATGATGACTATGATGATGAGGATGAGGATGATGTATGTATGCTCCTTTGCAGCCTCAGCAGAAAACACTGCATTCCCTCACACCTGAAAGGCAAACTGGCAGACTCCGTAAAAGGGAAAATCCCAGCAAGACTCATTGATGTCATCTCCACCAAAAGCAATAGCTCTCTGGCATCGGCTTGGAAATCTATTTGACCTTTTGTACTTCTCAGCTTCAATTTACTCTCTCTCTGGCCCTCTAGAACCAGTGCATGACCTCACTGCTGAAATTAAATATATACAGTACCAGTTAAAAGTTTGGACACACCTACTCATTCAAGGGTTTTTCTTTATTTTTACTATTTTCTACATTGTATAATAATAGTGAAGACATCAAAATGTTGAAATAACACATATGGAATCATGTAGTAACTAAAAAAGTGTATATTTTATATTTTATATTCTTCAAAGTATCCACCCTTTGCCTTGATGACAGCTTTTCACACTCTTGACATTCTCTCAACCAGCTTCATGAGGTAGTCACCTGGAATGCATTTCAATTAACAGGTGTGCCTTCATTTGTGGAATTTATTTCCTTCTTAATGCATTTGAGCCAATCAGTTGTGTTGTGACAAGGTAGGGGTGGTATACAGAAAATAGCCCTATTTGGTAAAAGACCATGTCCATATTATGTCAAGAACAGCTCAAATAATCAAAGAGAAACATCAGTCCATCATTACTTTAAGACATGAAGGTCAGTCGATCATGAAAACTTCAAGAACTTTGAAAGTTTCTTCAAGTGCAGTCGCAAAAACCATCAAACACCATGATGAAACTGCCTCCACAGGAAAGGAAGAACCAGATGTACCTCTGCTGCAGAGAATACATTCATTAGAGTTACCAGCCTCAGAAATTGCAGGCCAAATAAATGCTTTACATAGTTCAAGTAACAGTCACATCTCAACATCAACTGTTCAGGGGAGACTGCGTGAATCAGGCCTTCATGGTCGAATTGCTGCAAAGAAACCACTACTTGAGGACACCAATAAGAAGAAGAGACTTGCTTGGGCCAAGAAGCACGAGCAATGGACATTAGACCGGTGGAAATCTGTCCTTTGGTCTGATTATTCAAAATTTGAGATTTTTCGTTCCAACCGCCGTGTCTTTGTGAGACGCAGAGTAGGTGAACGGATGATCTCTGCATGTGTGGTTCCCACCGTGAAGCATGGAGGAGGAGGTGTGATGGTGTGGGGGTGCTTTGCTGGTGACACTGTCTGTGATTTATTTAGAATTCAAGACACACTTAACCAGCATGGCAACCACAGCATTCTGCAGCGATACGCCATCCCATCTGGTTTGTGCTTAGTGGGACTATAATTTGTTTTTCAACAGGACAATGACCCAAAACACACCTCCAGGCTGTGTAAGGGCTATTTGACCAAGAAGGAGAGTGATGGAGTGCTGCATCAGATGACCTGGCCGCCACACTCACCTGACCTCAACCCAAGTGAGATGGTTTGGGATGAGTTGGACCGCAGAGTGAAGGAAAAGCAGCCAACAAGTGCTCAGCACATGTGGGAACTCCTTCAAGACTGTTGGAAGAGCATTCCAGGTGAAGCTGGTTGACAGAATGCCAAGAGTGTGAAAAGCTGTAACACATATGGAATCATGTAGTAACCACAAAATTATTAAATATATCAAAATATATTTTATATGTGAGATTCTTCAAATAGCCACAATAGCCTTGATGAAAGCTGTTATATATTTTGATTTGTTTAACACTTTTTTGGTTACTACATGATTCCATATGTGTTATTTCATAGTTTTGATGTCTTCACTATTATTATACAAAGTAAAAAATAGTAAAAATAAAGAAAAACCCTTGAATGAGTAGGTGTGTCCAAACTTTTGACTGGTAGTGTATATATATATATATATACAGTGGGGAGAACAAGTATTTGATACACTGCCGATTTTGCAGGTTTTCCTACTTACAAAGCATGTAGAGGTCTGTAATTTTTATCATAGGTACACTTCAACTGTGAGAGACAGAATCTAAAACAAAAATCCAGAAAATCACATTGTATGATTTTTAAGTAAATAATTTGCATTTTATTGCATGACATATGTTTTTGATCCCCTACCAACCAGTAAGAATTCCGGCTCTCACAGACCTGTTAATTTTTCTTTAAGAAGCCCTCCTGTTCTCCACTCAATACCTGTATTAACTGCACCTGTTTGAACTCGTTACCTGTATAAAAGACACCTCTCCACACACTCAATCAAACAGACTCCAACCTCTCCACAATGGCCAAGACCAGAGAGCTGTGTAAGGACATCAGGGATAAAATTGTAGACCTGCACAAGGACAATAGGCAAGCAGCTTGGTGAGAAGGCAACAACTGTTGGCGCAATTATTAGAAAATGGAAGAAGTTCAAGATGACGGTCAATCACCCTCGGTCTGGGGCTCCATGCAAGATCTCACCTCGTGGGGCATCAATAAATAAATAATTGGTCATTTAGCAGACGCTCTTATCCAGAGCGACTTACAGGAGCAATTAGGGTTAAGTGCCTTGCTCAAGGGCACATCGACAGATTTTTCACCTAGCCGGCTCGGGGATTAGAACCAGCGACCTTTCGGTTACTGGCACAACGCTCTTAACCACTAAGCTACCTGCCGCCCTTGATCATGATCATGAGGAAGGTGAGGGATCAGCCCAGAACTACACGGCAGGACCTGGTCAATGACCTGAAGAGAGCTGGGACCACAGTCTCAAAGAAAACCATAAGTAACACACTACGCCGTCATGGATTAAAATCCTGCAACGCACGCAAGGTCCCCCTGCTCAAGCCAGCGCATGTCCAGGCCCGTCTGAAGTTTGCCAATGACCATCTGGATGATCCAGAGGAGGAATGGGAGAAGGTCATGTGGTCTGATGAGACAAAAATATAGCTTTTTGGTCTAAACTCCACTCGCCGTGTTTGGAGGAAGAAGAAGGATGAGTACAACCCCAAGAACACCATCCCAACCGTGAAGCATGGAGGTGGAAACATCATTCTTTGGGGATGCTTCTCTGCAAAGGGGACAGGACGACTGCACCGTATTGAGGGGAGGATGGATGGGGCCATGTATCGCGAGATCTTGGCCAACAACCTCCTTCCCTCAGTAAGAGCATTGAAGATGGGTCGTGGCTGGGTCTTCCAGCATGACAACGACCCGAAACACACAGCCAGGGCAACTAAGGAGTGGCTCCGTAAGAAGCATCTCAAGGTCCTGGAGTGGCCTAGCCAGTCTCCAGACCTGAACCCAATAGAACATCTTTGGAGGAAGCTGAAACTCCGTATTTCCCAGCGACAGCCCCGAAACCTGAAGGATCTGGAGAAGGTCTGTATGGAGGAGTGGGCCAAAATCCCTGCTGCAGTGTGTGCAAACCTGGTCAAGACCTACAGGAAACGTATGATCTCTGTAATTGCAAACAAAGGTTTCTGTACCAAATATTAAGTTCTGCTTTTCTGATGTATCAAATACTTATGTCATGCAATAAAATGCAAATTAATTACTTAAAAATCATACAATGTGATTTTCTGGATTTTTGTTTTAGATTCCGTCTCTCACAGTTGAAGTGTACCTATGATAAAAATTACAGACCTCTACATGCTTTGTAAGTAGTAAAACCTGCAAAATCGGCAGTGTATCAAATACTTGTTCTCCCCACTGTATATATATATTTACACACAGATATATGGAGGATTGGAAATGATGCAGACAATTACATTGATGGAAGCCACAATCTATCTGCAATATTAAAGCTGATCCACCCCCCCAAAAAAATATTTAAAAATAAGTAATGGTCCAACACCCAAAGGACATCCAGCCAACTTGACACAACTGTGGGAAGCATCCCTGTGGAACACATTCAACACCTTGTAGAGTCAATGGCCCGACGGATTGAGGCTTTACTGAGCGAAAAAAGGGGGGTGCGACTAAATATTAGGAAGGCTTAATAATACAGTTTCTTCTTCATTTTGTTGAGTTTAGTCACATCATTTCTTAATTTGGCCACATAACTTCTCAAGTCAGCCAATCAGATGTGCAGACAGACTTATTAGCCACTCCTTTTGCCCCATAACTTTCAACCATACAGCTTTTCAATTCTTTGTCATTCCATGGAGCCTTAACAGTTCTAAGTCAGTTTCTGAACAGATGCATGTTTATCAATAATTGGAAGAAGCATTTTCATGAATTCATTAGGTACACCATCTGGATGCTCAGACAAATGAATATTTTTAACATCATCCACATAAGCAAAATATTTTGTATGATCTCTTATACGTTATTCTAGGTCCAGCTTTTGGAACCTTGGCTTTCCTGGACATAGCCACTATATTGTGATCACTGCATCCAATATGTACAGATACAGCTTCAGAAAAAAAGTTTTATAGTATTAGTAAAAGTGTGATCAATACATGTGGATGTTAAAGTTCCTGTAGTGTTTGTAAACACTGTGGTAGGTTGATTAATAACCAGAATCAGATTACAGGCACTGGTTACAGTGAGAAGCTTCCTCTTGAGTGGACAGCTTGTTGAAAACCAGTCAATATTCAGTTCCCCAAGAAAGTAGGCAACTCTGTTTACATCACATACACTATCAAGCATGTAACACACATTATTTGGATACTGAATGTTAGCACCTGGTGGCTTATAGCAACATCCTAAAATAATAGGCTTTAGATGAGGCAGGTGAACCTGCAACCACAACACTTCAAAAACACTTGATATGAGATCTTCTCATGGCTCTGAATATACAAATATATAAACACCTCCCTCATTGGAATTCTTGTCTGTTCTGTAGATGTTGCTGGGGGGGGGGGGGGGGAAGGATTACTTTATCCTATCCCAGGTATTCCTTAAAGAGTTGGGGTTTCAAGTGTCTCTGGAAGGTGGTGAGTGACTCCGCTGTCCTGGCATCGTGAGGGAGCTTGTTCCACCATTGGGGTGCCAGATAAGCGATCAGTTTTGACTGGGCTGAGCGGGAACTGTGCTTCCGCAGAGGTAGGGGGGCCAGCAGGCCAGAGGTGGATGAACGCAATGCCCTCGTTTGGGTGTAGGGACTGATCAGAGCCTGAAGGTACGGAGGTGCCGTTCTCCTCACAGCTCCATAGGCAAGCACCATGGTCTTGTAGCAGATGCGAGCTTCAACTGGAAGCCAGTGGAGTGTGCGGAGGAGCGGGGTGACGTGAGAGAACTTGGGAAGGTTGAACACCAGACGGGCTGCGGCATTCTGGATGAGTTGTTGGGGTTTAATGCCACAGGCAGGGAGCCCAGCCAACAGCGAGTTGCAGTAATCCAGACGGGAGATGACAAGTGCCTGGATTAGGACCTGTGCCGCTTCCTGTGTAAGGCAGAGTCATACTCTCCGAATGTTGTAGAGCATGAACCTACAGGATCGGGTCACCGCCTTGATGTTAGCGGAGAATGACAGGGTGTTGTCCAGGATAACACCAAGGCTCTTCGCACTCTGGGAGGAGGACACAACGGAGTTGTCAACCGTGATGGCGAGATCATGGAACGGGCAGTCCTTCCCCGGGAGGAAGAGCAGCTCCGTTTTGCCGAGGTTCAGCTTGAGGTGGTGATCCGTCATCCACACTGATATGTCTGCCAGACATGCAGAGATGCGATTCGCCACCTGGTTATCAGAAGGGGGAAAGGAGAAGATTAGTTATGTGTCGTCTGCGTAGCAATGATAGGAGAGGCCATGTGAGGATGTGACAGAGCCAAATGACTTGGTGTATAGCGAGAATAGGAGAGGGCCTAGAACTGAGCCCTGGGCGACACCAGAGGTGAGAGCACGTGGTGCGGAGACAGATTCTCGCCACGCCACTTGGTAGGAGCGACCGGTCAGGTAGGACGCAATCCAAGAGTGAGCCACGCCGGAGATGCCCAGCTCGGAGAGGGTGGAGAGGAGGATCTGATGGTTCACAGTATCAAAGGCAGCAGCCAGGTCTAGAAGGACAAGAGCAGAGGAGAGAGAGTTAGCTTTAGCAGTGCGGAGAGCCTCTGTGACACAGAGAAGAGCAGTCTCAGTTGAATGACCAGTCTTGAAACCTTACTGGTTTGGATCAAGAAGGTCATTCTGAGAGAGATAGCAAGAGAGTTGGCTAAAGACGGCACGCTCAAGAGTTTTGGAGAGAAAAGAAAGAAGGGATACTGGTCTGTAGTTGTTGACATCAGAGGGATCGAGTGTTGGTTTTTTGAGAAGGGGTGCAACTCTCGCTCTCTTGAAGACGGAAGGGACATAGCCAGCGGTCAAGGATGAGTTGATGAGCGAGGTGAGGTAAGGCAGAAGGTCACCGGAGATGGTCTGGAGAAGAGAGGAGGGGATAGGGTCAAGCGGGCAGGTTGTTGGGCGGTCGGCCATCACAAGTCGCAAGATTTCATCTGGAGAGAGAGGGGAGAAAGAAGTCAAAGCATAGGGTAGGGCAGTGTGAGCAGGACCAGCAGTGTCATTTGACTTAACAAACGAGGATCGGATGTCGTCAACCTTCTTTTCAAAATGGTTGACGAAGTCATCCACAGAGAGGGAGGATGGGGGGGGGGGATTCAGCAGGGAGGAGAAGGTGGCAAAGAGCTTCCTAGGGTTAGAGGCAGATGCTTGGAATTTAGAGTGGTAGAAAGTGGCTTTAGCAGCAGAAACAGATGAAGAAAATGTAGAGAGGAGGGAGTGAAAAGATGCCAGGTCCGCAGGGAGTCTAGTTTTCCTCCATTTCCGCTCGGCTGCCCGGAGCCCTGTTCTGTGAGCTCACAATGAGTCGTCAAGCCACGGAGCAGGAGGGGAGGACCGAGCCAGCCGGGAGGATAGGGGACATAGAGAGTCAAAGGATGCAGAAAGGGAGGAGAGGAGGGTTGAGGAGGCAGAATCAGGAGATTGGAGGGAGAAGGATTGAGCAGAGGGAAGAGATGATAGGATGGAAGAGGAGAGAGTAGCGGGAGAGAGAGAGCGAAGGTTGCGACGGCGCATTACCATCTGAGTAGGGGCAGAGTGAGTAGTGTTGGAGGAGATCGAGAGAGAAAAGGATACAAAGTAGTGGTCGGAGACATGGAGGGGAGATGCAGTGAGATTTGTAGAAGAACAGCATCTAGTAAAGATGAGGTCAAGCGTATTGCCTGCCTTGTGAGTAGGGGGGGACGGTGAAAGGGTGAGGTCAAAAGAGGAGAGGAGTTGAAAGAAGGAGGCAGAGAGAAATGAGTCAAAGGTAGACGTAGGGAGGTTGAAGTCACCCAGAACTGTGACGGGTGAGCCATCCTCAGGAAAGGAATTTATCAAGGCGTCAAGCTCATTGATGAACTCTCCAAGGGAACCTGGAGGGCGATAAATGACAAGGATGTTAAGCTTGAATGGGCTAGTGACTGTGACAGCATGGAATTCAAATGAGGAGATAGACAGATGGGTCAGGGGAAAAAGAGAGAATGTCCACTTGGGAGAGATGAGGATTCCTGTGCCACCACTCCGCTGACCAGATGCTCTCGGGGTATGCGAGAACACATGGTCAGACGAGGAGAGAGCAGTAGGAGTAGCAGTGTTTTCAGTGGTAATCCATGTTTCCGTCAGCGCCAAGAAGTCGAGGGACTGGAGGGTAGCATAGGCTGAGATGAACTCTGCCTTGTTGGCCGCAGAACGGCAGTTCCAGAGGCTGCCGGAGACCTGGAACTCCACGTGGGTCGTGCGTATAGGGACCACCAGGTTAGAGAGGCAGCAGCCACGCGGTGTGAGGCGTTTGTATAGCCTGTGCGGAGAGGAGAGAACAGGGATAGACAGAGGCATAGTTGACAGGCTACAGAAAATGGCTACAATAATGCAAAGGAGATCGGAATTAAATGAACTAAACATCTGGGAAAGCGAGAGAGCGGGGCCTCCCTCACTTACGTTTCACTGAAACACCCAAATATAACTCTCCCAACTTCCACCTCAGAAACTATAATTGTTGTAAACTACAGCGGTTCAATGTATTCTAGGAATAGACTAACTTAGTTTATTCAGCTAGCTAACTTGGTACAGTATTCTTCCGTGAAAACCGTCCAGGGCACCTAGTCATATGACGCCACAGCCAACTAGCATGCCGGACTCCAACAACATGGTTTAGCACCAATACTCGGCCACAACAAGCCACCAGTGTGTCAACACGCCAAGCAGATCATTTGTGTTCGTGTCTAACGTTGTTGGTTAGTCCCGACAGCTTGAGCGAGTCCGTCGTCAACTTATTCTAACTATTCTATAGCTAGAATAGTTAGCATACTTGCTAGCAATTACTTTCTGCCAACGAAGAAACCCCTCCTCCCACGGCACGAACACACAGAGAGAGCCAAGCTAACGTTAACTAGTCACCCATGTCCCGAATTCCCTTGAACGACTCTGGCTACCAGTATGTAAAAACAAAACACAAATGTAGGTTATAACTTACCCCTAGCAGCTACTGTTAGCTAGCCAAGTGCAAAGCTAGCCACTGAATTGACTCAGCCAGTTCGCGTCTGTTCGCTAGGTCGTTCCAGCTATTGTTTAGTAGCTATCCAGGTAGCAACAAGCTAGCTACATTTCGAGCACAGTAGCCACTTACTACCTAACGTTAACGCTTCAGACAATGAGGTTAGAAAAACAGCTGAATGGTAGGCATTATTGTATGTAATTATTGTAGGCAGCTAGCTGGCGTAATTACAGGTACTCTCAGGCATGAAACAACTATCCACAGTTGCTAATAGTTACCAGTAGCTACCCGCTAGCTAGTCCAGGTAGTGGGTTAGCTAGCTTCGTGCTTCACCGGGCTCAGCCGAATACAATACTTACCTACAATAATTACAAACAACAACCCACGATAACTACCTACAATACCTAACTACAATCTAAATACATAATTTAAGCTTTACTCGACAAAGCTTAAACTATGTATATAAGCCATATAAGCCAAGCTTACCTCCCGCCAGAGAGAGACACAACTCCTTAGAACTCTTTATGTTCGTTTAACCCATAACAGTCTAAGCCCTGTCTAAGCCGGGGGAGGGAAGTTTGTTCTGAAGTGTCTGACCTACAGTATATCTGAGAGATATAAGAAAGATCAGGATTATTATATATTTTTTTACATGTATTTAACCCCTTATTTTTGGCACTAAACAGTTTCCATATATACTTTCATTCATTTTTTCAACTGGTACCGGGGGACCTTCCAAAGAGTATTTTGAGGACTGTGGACATCCTAGAGCAAAACAACTGACATGTACATGTTCGTGAGAGTCTCACCTTTCATATTAGTGTGTAGCCCAAACTGTTCGGACGCTACAGACAGAAGTTGGCAGATCGGCCATACCGACATCAGATGAGTCCCAAGACGCTTGTGGGGGTCATAGAGTGGCGCAGCGGTCTAAGGCACTGCTTCTCAGTGCTTGAGGCGTCACTACAGACCCGCTGGTTCGATTCCAGGCTGTATCACAACCGGCCGTGATTGGGAGTCCCATAGGGCGGCACACAATTGGCCCAGCGTCGTCCGGGTTTGGCCGGTGTAGGCCATCATTGTAAATAAGAATTTGTTTCTTAACTGACTTGCCTAGTTAAATAAATAAAAAATAAATAGAGCAAATCGGAGAACACCATCGTGTTCGTGAGAGCCAAACCGCTCGGGTACTATAGGCGATTTTGGGAGAAGACCGATTTTTGGGATGTCTCATGGTCTGACAAACACTGCTCTAGCTCTGTCACCTTTCACCGCTGATGCGGAAGTGTGACATCGGCGGATGTGGTGGATTGAACTAGCTTAAACTGAATGATTTTTATTTGGATTTTTATTATTATTCTAATTGGAAGATGACAGATCCTCCACCTGTCCTCAACGGTAATGCCACCGGCTTTGGTCTTTGTAATGGTAGCAATGTCGGCAGGGAAGGTCGCAGGGCAGATAGAATCAGCTACAAACAGCAGGGAATCAAACAGTCACACTCCCGGGACAATCTGTGGTCCTTGCCACAAGGGCTGTGGGCTGTGTACAAGCTGCTAAGCAAACCTGCCTAGCTTGATAGCTAGCTAACGTTAGTTAGAAGCTAGGATAGTGTCTGCGCCAACGAGGGAACAATGAGCTACTTCTCTGTAGCCAAATAGATCTGCTATTGTTCCCTGTTATACAATGAACATCCTAGACCTTAATGTAATGTTATATGTTGACAATTATTTGAAAATAAGTCTGTTAATTCATAGTTATTTTGCAAAAGAAAGCCACGAGAAAGATACATGTTTCAATGCATGCCAAGCATTGGTCATGAAGAATGTCACTCAAGAGTAGCTAGTAGTTGGGAGTAGCTTTACATTGAATATGAAGACTACATCCTGATGTAAGACCCTATCTTAACACTGTTTTTCCCCAGCTGGACTCCCAGGCCCATCGTGTCACTCATGGTGGGGAACTATTAGGCCTGATCTTAGGCCGAAGCCTGGGCCTCTGGTTGTACTGCAGCCAATGCCGCGTGGCAGGAGCATGGGCCGGCCCTGTAGCGTGCTGCTGAGTGCAGCTGAGACCTGACGTCGCGGCTCTGTTTGTGTGTTTTGGATGGAGATGGACCATGGAGGATCTTCCTCCTAATTGCGTAGCACTAGCGGAGCTCCAATGAGGCGGAATGCCTGCTTTGTCTTAGGGGTGGTTCCTCTTGTCAGTGGCCTGGGTGAGTCCTCTCTTGGGCCATGATTTAAGAGCGGGGAAGAGAGAGTGTGACCAAAAGCAACATCCAGATGATGGAGGGATGGGAAGTGGAAAATAGAGAGGGAAAAGAGAGAGCAGGCTCCTGAGTGATGTGGTGAGAGATGTGCTGTTGGGCCGGTGGATTTTTACAGAGCAGATCAGGATAGGGAAAAGTGTTTGCCATCACAAACTCTGCTTACACGTTTCTGCCGTAGTCTTTTGGACACTGAAATATGAGATGTAGAGCAGGGTTTCACAATTGTACCAGAGAAGTTTCACCACAACACCAAGGATAATAGACAGATTATGATCTTGAGATTTGTTAATTCAAACTGGGGTCATAACTCACATCAAGCGGGGGCATATTAAGTTCGACTTCCGTTGTTTGTTATTTTTGGATGCTGAATAAGCTGATTCTGACCAAATTCCCCAATCTAAATAGAACACTCTGTCCTAGGAGGTCATGCTATTCTGTGCCAGAGCACATAATGTAAGGCTCTAACACCGATTTATGGCAATCCTACATCTTCAGGGTTATGCTCCTGGTTTTACTGGTGTTGAGTGATAACTTAAGTAGGATAGCACAGGTAAAACAAGTTGAGGGTTTACATAGAAAGTGAATAGCACACACCTGCACATGCTCTTAAAAAGACACATACTATAGGCCTACATGTATGCAAACACACACATGCACACAGACACACACATGGACGCTCACACAAACATACAGTGGGGAGAACAAGTATTTGATACACTGCCAATTCTGCAGGTTTTCCTACTTACAAAGCATGTAGAGGTCTGTAATTTTTATCATAGGTACACTTCAACTGTGAGAGACAGAATCTAAAACAAAAATCCAGAAAATCACATTGTATGATTTTTAAGTAATTATTTTGCATTTTATTGCATATAGTATTTGATCACCTACCAACCAGTAAGAATTCCGGCTCTCACAGACCTGTTAGTTTTTCTTTAAGAAGCCCTCCTGTTCTCCACTCATTACCTGTATTAACTGCACCTGTTTGAACTCGTTACCTGTATAAAATACACCTGTCCACACACTCAATCAAACAGACACCAACCTCTCCAAGACCAGAGAGCTGTGTAAGGACATCAGGGATAAAATTGTAGACCTGCACAAGGCTGGGATGGTCTACAGGACAATAGGCAAGCAGCTTGGTGAGAAGGCAACAACTGTTGGCGCAATTATTAGAAAATGGAAGAAGTTCAAGATGACGGTCAATCACCCTCGGTCTGGGGCTCCATGCAAGATCTCACCTCGTGGGGCATCAATGATCATGAGGAAGGTGAGGGATCAGCCCAGAACTACACGGCAGGACCTGGTCAATGACCTGAAGAGAGCTGGGACCACAGTCTCAAAGAAAACCATAAGTAACACACTACGCCGTCATGGATTAAAATCCTGCAGCGCACGCAAGGTCCCCCTGCTCAAGCCAGCGCATGTCCAGGCCCGTCTGAAGTTTGCCAATGACCATCTGGATGATCCAGAGGAGGAATGGGAGAAGGTCATGTGGTCTGATGAGACAAAAATAGAGCTTTTTGGTCTAAACTCCACTCGCCGTGTTTGGAGGAAGAAGAAGGATGAGTACAACCCCAAGAACACCATCCCAACCGTGAAGCATGGAGGTGGAAACATCATTCTTTGGGGATGCTTCTCTGCAAAGGGGACAGGACGACTGCACCGTATTGAGGGGAGGATGGATGGGGCCATGTATCGCGAGATCTTGGCCAACAACCTCCTTCCCTCAGTAAGAGCATTGAAGATGGGTCGTGGCTGGGTCTTCCAGCATGACAACGACCCAAAACACACAGCCAGGGAAACTAAGGAGTGGCTCCGTAAGAAGCATCTCAAGGTCCTGGAGTGGCCTAGCCAGTCTCCAGACCTGAACCCAATAGAAAATCTTTGGAGGGTACTGAAACTCCGTATTGCCCAGCGACAGCCCCGAAACCTGAAGGATCTGGAGAAGGTCTGTATGGAGGAGTGGGCTAAAATCCCTGCTGCAGTGTGTGCAAACCTGGTCAAAACCTACAGGAAACATATGATCTCTGTAATTGCAAACAAAGGTTTCTGTACCAAATATTAAGTTCTGCTTTTCTGATGTATCAAATACTTATGTCATGCAATAAAATGCAAATTAATTACTTAAAAATCATACAATGTGATTTTCTGGATTTTTGTTTTAGATTCCGTCTCTCACAGTTGAAGTGTACCTATGATACAAATTACAGACCTCTACATGCTTTGTAAGTAGGAAAACCTGCAAAATCGGCAGTGTATTAAATACTTGTTCTCCCCACTGTACATAGTTTAGAGCTAAAAGGAGTGTCAGATTGCGTGACTGTAGATCATATGCGGTCAGATCTAATCCTCATACACACAAACACACACATAGGACAGTGACACAAAATATCTTCAAACAATCTCCATCACAGCACATTCTGTATCAGGATAAGGTATCTCCTAGTTGAGGTCTCTCCCAGTGATTTCATTTGATGTTTCCCATTTCATTTGATGTTTTTCAATCAGCCTGCTGGATTAGTAGAAAAGAGATTTGGGTAAAGTTTTGAGGAGGCTAGGCAAAAAAATGTATATATGACGACACCAAAAAGTGGATTTCATTGCATCAGACCTCTCAGTGAACTCCTATAGAAAAATAAGATTAAAGGCAAGACAGGCAGCATAAGATCTGTTGGTTGCATGTTAGGGTTCTCATCTTATATGCAGCTTTAGAATAAGCTAAGGTAAGCTTTTATTTGAGAAATCGGCTGCATGCCATTAAAACATGCTGTCCACTATTAAATATATAGGCCTACAGAAACATACAGTAGCCTACACAAGCCTGAGCTATTCAGAGTTACTCATGTTTATCTTGTATTAACAATGCAAATAATGGGATCAACAGCACTGTAAGTACTAACTAATGGCCAAACTCCGACTTCATACACTGTAAATCCTACATTGAAGTCACTGATTGTGCGATGGGTGCAAAGATTTAAGTTGCATGTTCACACTGTGCTAACCTCTTACAAAAGTTGTGACGTGTTGTCATGTACTACGGTTGCAGTGACATCCTCTCTCTGTCGTGATGAAAATACTGTCATCTACGGTGTCCATATTAGGCCAGAATGACAACAACACATTGTGACTTTGACACATCTTAAGTTACTTTAAATACCACAATCAATAACTTTCCCTAGGGTCTTCACTCTAGTGGTCTTCCAGGCAGCTCTAAGTACTGGTAAATACCCAATACTGTTTGTTTTGTTTGAAACTGTTATTTCTCGCCACCTACGCTATTTCTGTTTCTGTTTATCCTTATCCAATCCAAACATATCCAATAATAGTAAACCCATATTGAGTTTAAAATAAGAACAAACTGTTCATGATGATTTTGTAATTTGACGTGACAGCCCCTTTTTTTGTCCATAATGGCAAACACAAATATACATTTATTTAAATTGGTTAAAATTGTGACACATTGCTAAAAGCTTTGTTTTTTTCCCTTTGTGTGACATGAAGATGGTGTCACATCAGAGGAAATAGCTGTCACTCCAGTGGACATGATCCATTAATAAACGTATAGAATGACCTTTTAAGACGTTTTTCACAGTTATTTGTATTATACTTATCATGTTGCAATTTTGATCATTTTAAGTGGTTCTGAGTGAAATATTTACATTTTAATTCTCCCACACCTGGTTTCTCACACCTTGTAGGAGACAATTGCTCTGGCGACCTCTGGTTCACCCTATTACTCGCTAGTATTAGAAACACGTTGTGTTTTCAAACTTTGTTGTTGGCTCCATTGTGCAGTATACTCCAAAAACCCTCTGTCACGCCCTGGCTCTGGGGACTCTGTTATGTTGAGCCAGGGTGTGTAGAGTCTATGTTTTGTGTTTCTATGTTCAGGATCTAGTTGATGTGTTTCTATGTTGGCCGGGGTGGTTCTCAATCAGAGGCAACGTGAATCAGCTGTTGCTTGTTGTCTCTGATTGGGAACCATACTTAGGTAGTCGTTTGGCATTTGTGTGGTGTGGTATCTTGTTCCGTGTTGGTTGGTGTATGTACCCAAGGACTTCACGTATCATTTTGTTGTTTTTGTTCGTGTGGTGAATTAAAATAAAAGATGTTCGCATTCCACGCTGCGCATTGGCCCGTTTCTTCAAATGACGATCGTGACACCCTCTAACAGAACCCCTCTTGAGCAGTGCCTCGGCTCCCACATTTTCGGCTGTTGGTAGGTCGGGGTATCCCACTGGGTGCACTTGGGTCTCCTCAATTACTAGAAGACCGTGTCCACCTCAATATTGTGGGGATCAACCAGAGTGATCCTGCCAGTCGTGTCTCAAATATTAAGCCATGCAAGTCTTAGTACACACGGCTGGTACAGTGAAACTGTGAATGGCTCATTAAATTATACTGAACAAAAAAATAAATGCAACATGCAACAATTTCAATGATTTTACTGAGTTACAGTAAGTGATAAAATTAAAAAGTGTCAAACCGTCATTCATTTAGCTAAAAAAGTTTGGACACACCAACTCATTCAAGGGGTTTTCAGTATTTTTACTATTTTTACATTGTAGAATAATTGTGAAGACATCAAAACTATGAAATAACACATATGGAATCATGTAGTAACCAAAAAAGTGTTATACAAATAATATATTTTATATTCTTTTCCAACAGTCTTCATGGAGTTCCCACATATGCTGAGCACTTGTTGGCTGCTTTTCCTTCACTCTGCGGTCCAACTCATCCCAAACCATCTCAATTGGGTTGAGGTTGGGTGATTGTGGAGGCCAGGTCATCTGATGCAGCACTCCATCACTCTCCTTCTTGGTCAAATAGCCCTTACACAACCTGGAGGTGTGTTTGGTCATTGTCCTGTTGAAAAACAAATTATAGTCCCACTAAGCTCAAACCAGATGGGATGGCGTATCGCTGCAGAATGCTGTGGTAGCCATGCTGGTTAAGTGTGTCTTGAATTCTAAATAAATCACAGACAGTGTGACCAGCAAAGCACCCCCACAGCATCACACCTCCTCCTCAATGCTTCACGGTGGAAACCACACTTGCGGAGATCATACGTTCATCTACTCTGCGTCTCAAAAATCTCAAATTTGGACTCATCAGACCAAAGGACAGATTTCCACCGGTCTAATTTCCATTGCTCGTGTTTCTTGGCCCAAGCAAGTCTCTTCTTAATGGTGCCCTTCAGTAGTGGTTTCTTTGCAGCAATTCAACCATGAAGGCCTGATTCACGCAGTCTCCTCTGAACAGTTGATGTTGAGATGTGTCTACTTGAACTCTGTGAAGCAATTCTTTGGGCTAAAATCTGAGGTGCAGTTAACTGTAATAAACTTATCCTCTGCAGCAGAGGTAACTCTGGGTCTTCTTTTCCTGTAGCGGTCCTCATGTGAGCTAGTTTCATCATAGCACTTGATGGTTTTTGCGACTACACTTGAAGAAACTTTCAAAGTTCTTGAAGTTTTCCGGATTGACTGACCTTCATGTCTCAAAGCAATGATGGAATGTTGTTTCTCTTTGCTTATTTGAGCTGTTCTTGCCATAACATGGACTTGGTCTTTTACCAAATAGGGCTATCTTCTGTATACCAACGATACCTTGTCGCAAAACAACTGATTGGCTAAAACGCATTAAGAAGGAAAGAAATTCCACAAATTAACTTTTAATAAGGCACACCTGTTAATTGAAATGTATTCCAGGTGACAACCTCATGAAGCTGGTTGAGAGAATGCCGAGAGTGTGCAAAGCTGTCATCAAGGCAAAGGGTGGCTACTTTGAAGAATCTCTAATATAAAATATATTTAGATTTGTTTAACACTTTTTTGGTTACTACATGATTCCATATTTGTTATTTCATAGTTTTGATGTCTTCACTATTATTCTACAATATAAAAATTTTTAAAAATAAAGAAAAACCCTGGAATGAGTAGGTGTGTCCAAACATTTGACTAGTACTGTAATATATACAAAAAATATATATGGGTGATTGGAAATGATGCAGACAATTACGTTGATAGAAGTCACATCTATCTGCAATATTAAAGCTGATCTATCCCCTAAAGAAAATAAACACACCTGTCTTAGACAAACACAGTATTTCAGTGCTTTGTATACATAGCATCCAACATGTTGCATGAGTTATAATAGCTGTATGACGCCTGTGTAGATAATGACTCTTTGATGATCTCTGTGTGTGTGTGTGTGTGTGTGTGTGGTGTATGTGTGTGTGTGTGTGTGTGTGTGTGTGTGTGTGTGTGTGTGTGTGTGTGTGTGTCTATCTAGATGAGCCTCCAAGACGGGGCAGATCGAAGTCTGAGTGACAGTTGGCAAAGAGCACTCTGAGCTAAGCTTGATGTCATGAATCAAGATGGAGCCTTCACCTCAAATACTAACACCCCCGGGTCATGAGTCTGAAAAGCACACAGTTGGGCTCCAGTGTGTGTCATCGATCATCTTCATCTCTCACTGCATGTGTGGCCCCCTGCCTCTGTGATTTGGTTTGGATGTACGGGGCTCAATATTAGTACACCCACACGCAATCATACACACATATATTTGCGTACACACTCACACGCAGAAACCACACAAGCGCACGTGCGCACGCATTCATCCACACACTTGTGTTTTTGTGTGTACACATTTTCAGGTATGTATGTACAAAATACATGTTCAGACACACACACACACACACAAATTGAGCCCTTAGTGTAGCCTGCACATGTTGAGGTTTGTTGTGTGCTTATAGCCTACACTACTTTTACACTGATAAGATAAAGGGATACAGACATATTTGTCTTTATCAGTGAGAAAACACAGGACGACTTCATTTCTGATAACCAATGTCTTTGGGTGTCACATAACCAGGCTCCAGGCAAAGCAGGAAGAAATGTGGACACTATCTGCTGTACAGTGAGTGTACTATATGACACAGAGTACTTCTGAGGCAGTGATGAGAACCAGACACTCACACATTGTCCCATCACAGGGCTGTGTTTTACAATGTGCTGCAGCTGACCTCCCAAGAACATACACCCAGTCGTTCCTGGGCATCTCATTAGTAGTGTAAACACAAAGTCTCACAAAAATGGCCACTCAAAAATACTTACTATGACCTACTATTACATTAACCTAGACACATATACTAAAGACCCATTTGCATTGACACGCACGCTAACGCACACACACAAACTCATGCAGAACCATACATTCCAATAGTGTAAGACACAGGGCCAGAAACCAGCATACAAATACACACACACTGTGACACTCTGGCTCCACGGACCTTTATTCTTGAGCCAGGGTTGTTCATGTTCATTTGTTTTGGGTGTATTTCTATGTGGGGGTGTCTAGGTTGTTGTATTTCTATGTTGGGTGATTGTGCGTGTTTGTATTCATTGACTCCCAATCGGAGGTAACGAGTGTCAGCTGTTCGGCTCGTTATCTCTGATTGGGAGCCATATTTAAGATGTAGGTTTCTGGTGTTAGTGGTGGGTTATTGTTCCAAATGTTCTATGTTCAGTCTGTGTACTGAGGACGTCACGGTTCGTGTTTTGTTTTGTCGTGTGTTTCTTTATCAAATTAAAGTCATGTTCACTCGCTACGCTGCTCATTGGTTTCATCCTTACAACCGCCGTGACAGAATAACCCACCACAAGAGGACCAAGCGGCGTAACAAGCAGGGTGTCCAGGAGCCGACGCCCTTTCCAACTTTAGCGGATATCCACTTTAACTGGGTCAAGCCGCGTGAGGAGGAGAGATGTTGGACTTGGGAGCAGAGGATGGAGAGTCTGGAGAGTCTGGCGAGGAGGATAGATGCCTGGTCCACGGGGAGGAGAGAACCCCAGAAAATTTTTTGGGGGGGGCTCACGACGTCGGGGCAGAAGGTGTACGGCCCGGAGGAGTGCAAGAGGTTGGCAGATATGGCCGCCAGTACAAGGGGGCTACTGGGTAAAGCAGGGAAGGAAAGTGTTGAGGCACGGCATGTGGTACTGGGGTGTGTAACCAGTTCGGTCCGGCCCGTTCCTAGTCCCGAGGTGCAGCCAGTAGTGTGTGTTCCCCGTACGGTACGGCCTGTTCCGGTCCCTCGCACTACGTGTACGGTGCGCGTCGCCAGCCCAGCTCGGCCTGTTCCTACTCCACGCACCAGGGATACGGTGCGCTTCGCCAGCCCAGCCCGGCCTGTTCCTACTCCACGCACCAGGGATACGGTGCGCTTCGCCAGCCCAGCCCGGCCTGTTCCTACTCCACGCACCAGGGATACGGTGCGCTTCGCCAGCCCGGCCCGGCCTGTTCCGGCCACCCGCACCAGGGAGACGGTGCGCGTCGCCAGCCCAGCCCGGCCTGTTCCTGCTCCCCGCACTAGGCCTTATGAGAGTCCCCAGGGTCCAGCATGCCCTGTTCCGGCTCTCCGCACTAGCCCTTATGTGCGTCCCCAGGGTCCAGCATACCCTGTTGCTGCTTCCCGCACTAGCCCTGAGATGCGTGTCCTCAGCCCGGTACCTCCAGTTCCGGCACCACGCATCAGGCCTACGGTGCGTCCCCAGGGCCAAGCATGCCCTGTTGCTTCTCCCCGCACTAGCCCTGAGATGCGTGTCCTCAGCCCGGTACCTCCTGTTCCGGCACCACGCACCAGGCCTACGATGCGCCTCAGACGGCCAGAGTCTGCCGTCTGCCCAACGGGGCCTGAACGGTCCGTCTGCCAAGCGCCGCAGGAGCTGCCCGTCGGTACTGAGCCTGCAAAGCCGCCCGTCTGCCATGAGCCTACAGAGCCGTCCGCCAGACCGGAGCCGCTAGAGCTCTCCGCCAGACAGGATCAGCCAGAGCCTTCCGCCAGACAGGATCCGCCAGAGCCAGCCAGCCAGGATCCGCCATTCAGTCCGGTGCTGCCCCTCAGTCAGGTACTGTCCCTTAGTCCGGTGCTGCCCCTTAGTCCGGTGCCGCCCCTTAATCCTGTGGGGTTTAGTTGGGGGGTGGTCATGAGGAGGGGAAGACGTAAGCGGAGAGTGACTAAGGTGGAGTGGGGATCACGACCTGGGCCGGAGCCGCCACCAGGGACAGACGCCCACCCAGACCCTCCCCTAGACTGTTGCTGGTGCGCCCGGAGGTCGCACCTTTAGGGGGGGGTAATGTGACACTCTGGCTCCACGGACCTTTATTCTTGAGCCAGGGTTGTTCATGTTCATTTGTTTTGGGTGTATTTCTATGTGGGGGTGTCTAGGTTGTTGTATTTCTATGTTGGGTGATTGTGCGTGTTTGTATTCATTGACTCCCAATCGGAGGTAACGAGTGTCAGCTGTTCGGCTCGTTATCTCTGATTGGGAGCCATATTTAAGATGTAGGTTTCTGGTGTTAGTGGTGGGTTATTGTTCCAAATGTTCTATGTTCAGTCTGTGTACTGAGGACGTCACGGTTCGTGTTTTGTTTTGTCGTGTGTTTCTTTATCAAATTAAAGTCATGTTCACTCGCTACGCTGCTCATTGGTTTCATCCTTACAACCGCCGTGACACACACAGAGACACACGGTCTCAGATAACATTCTGTGTTTCTGTCTTTGATTGCGGTGGTTCAAGACACTGTTACCAGGATTGAGCTTCTCATTTAGGAGCCTTGGGGGTATCGTGTCTGCTACATAAATCTCCTGACTCACTCTGGCTACCAGATTCTCAGAAGCAACCTAAGGCATGAATGTACTGTATCTTGGAAAACAGGTGGAAAGCCTTAAAACTTCAGACACGGCAGCACTGAACACACCTCATATCAAACATTTTATATTACGCCCATATAAAGCTATACACATAACAACAGTTCATTGTTAGTTGTCTTAGTTTTCATTCTATAAATACCTGGCTGGATCAAAGGTATGGAGATTAAAATAACACAGCAAGTTTCTCTCAGGTAGGACTCGATGCTTACTCAGATGCCCAAAAACGATTCACCAGGGGGAAATTATATGTTTTAAAGACATCTCTGTTCTGTTTATTTGAAATCAGTCCGTAGCTTAACCAATGCAGTCTTGTCTGGGAGTCTGGTATGCGGGTCACAGAGGATGACTTATTTCCTTCAATGTACTCTTTAATATTAGGAAAAAGCCAAATATAGTCAGTTGCAGCATTGTCATGATTACTTACAATATGTGGGTATGTCTTGTTTAATGATGAATGGAGAAATGAAATCCAACTACTTCTCTGGGCTAATCTGTTCATCACACTGAGTTAGATGGGTAGTGTGTTCTAGCGGTGATCCATGAATGAGGTTGACTTTCTCTCTCTAATGTCAGTGTTCCTTGCCATAGTGTTGGCTAATATTGAATTATGTACATGAGGAATTTTGCATTTCAGCTATGTTTTAATTGCATGATCCATCCTCCTTTCCTTCTCTGAAGATGACTATGATTCTTGTTTTCTTCAGTTACCCCATTGTTTTGAGTTAATCCAACCAACACAGGAGAGGAGTGATTGTGTGAAAGTAAAACAACTTTTAACAGATTAACCAAGATATGTGTACACATTTTAATGGAGGAAATGGGAGTTGTGAGTTTTGCCAGGCTTTTAATTCAAGTATTTTTGACTACTCGAGGGCCACGATCGTTGATATCAACATCAACAACTGTAAGCAAAACTGATTTCTAACCGAACAGATCAAGGTGTTTTTCTACAGTCAGAACCATGTTCGCTGTGCAAACTCAACCAATCTGTGTCCTTCTGTGTAGCACATTTGGTACAGTAAACACACAGTTGTCTGTAATGTGTGGAGTACTTACAGGGCGTGTTGAAAACCTGCCGTCTCAAACGAATTACACTGCATGTAAACAGTGTGACAAGGTCTTTCTCTCACAAAGAATGGCTGTTGTTTCAGCCCCGACAGGTTTTTGGCTGATTCACTCTGAATGACTGATTGGCTTCCAGTCAAGAATCTTTGTCCTGACACTGCTTGGAGAGTCAATAGAACAATATTGGGTTGTGTCAATTGAAATAAGTATTCCATTACATTGCATAAGATCGAGTGGATTGTATAGAAATATGTGGTGAGTTTATTGGCATTGTGATAGAAACGTTGTCATTTTAAGCTGGATGATGCCAGTTATAACTGGCTATGACAACCAGTCTTACATGACAGGTAACACTGGTTTATCAAATGTGACTATGTTCTGTAAATGACAATGTATAATGGCTATTGGAAGCAGAATGAAACACACACACACAATAATACTATCATGTGGATCAAACAATATCGATTGTGATGACTGCTTTCTTACAATCTTTTATTTTTTTTTGGGGGGGGGGGGGGGTAGATCAGCTTAATATTGCAGATAGATTATAACTTCCATCAATGTAATTGTCTGCATCACTTCCAATCCCCCATATATATATATATACAGTGGGGGAAAAAAGTATTTAGTCAGCCACCAATTGTGCAAGTTCTCACACTTAAAAAGATGAGAGAGGCCTGTAATTTTCATCATAGGTACACGTCAACTATGACAGACAAATGGAAGGTGGAAAATAAGTATTTGGTCAATAACAAAAGTTTCTCAAAACTTTGTTATATACCCTTTGTTGGCAATGACACAGGTCAAACGTTTTCTGTAAGTCTTCACAAGGTTTTCACACACTGTTGCTGGTATTTTGGCCCATTCCTCCATGCAGATCTCCTCTAGAGCAGTGATGTTTTGGGGCTGTCGCTGGGCAACACAGACTTTCAACTCCCTCCAAAGATTTTCTATGGGGTTGAGATCTGGAGACTGGCTAGGCCACTCCAGGACCTTCAAATGCTTCTTACGAAGCCACTCCTTCGTTGCCCGGGCTGTGTGTTTGGGATCATTGTCATGCTGAAAGACCCAGCCACGTTTCATCTTCAATGCCCTTGCTGATGGAAGGAGGTTTTCACTCAAAATCTCACGATACATGGCTCCATTCATTCTTTCCTTTACACGGATCAGTCGTCCTGGTCCCTTTGCAGAAAAACAGCCCCAAAGCATGATGTTTCCACCGCCATGCTTCACAGTAGGTATGGTGTTCTTTGGATGCAACTCAGCATTCTTTGTCCTCCAAACAAGACGAGTTGAATTTTTACCAAAAAGTTACATTTTGGTTTCATCTGACCATATGACATTCTCCCAATCCTCTTCTGGATCATCCAAATGCACTCTAGCAAACTTCAGACGGGCCTGGACATGTACTGGCTTAAGCAGGGGGACACGTCTTGCACTGCAGGATTTGAGTCCCTGGCGGCGTAGTGTGTTACTGATGGTAGGCTTTGTTACTTTGGTCCCAGCTCTCTGCAGGTCATTCACTAGGTCCCCCCGTGTGGTTCTGGGATTTTTGCTCACCGTTCTTGTGATCATTTTGACCCCACGGGTGAGATCTTGCGTGGAGCCCCAGATCGAGGGAGATTATCAGTGGTCTTGTATGTCTTCCATTTCCTAATAATTGCTCCCACAGTTGATTTCTTCAAACCAAGCTGCTTACCTATTGCAGATTCAGTCTTCCCAGCCTGGTGCAGGTCTACAATTTTGTTTCTGGTGTCCTTTGACAGCTCTTTGGTCTTGGCCATAGTGGAGTTTGGAGTGTGACTGTTTGGGGTTGTGGACAGGTGTCTTTTATACTGATAACAAGTTCAAACAGGTGCCATTAATACAGGTAACGAGTGGAGGACAGAGGAGCCTCTTAAAGAAGAAGTTACAGGTATGTGAGAGCCAGAAATCTTGCTTGTTTGTAGGTGACCAAATACTTATTTTCCACCATAATTTGCAAATAAATTCATTAAAAATCCTACAATGTGATTTTCTGGATTATTTTTTCTCAATTTGTCTGTCATAGTTGACGTGTACCTATGATGAAAATTACAGGCCTCTCATCTTTTTAAGTGGGAGAACTTGCACAATTGGTGGCTGACTAAATACTTTTTTCCCCACTCTACACATACACACATACATGCATACACATATACATATACATAAACACACATACACACCCACATACATACATACATACATACATACATACATACACACATACATACATACATACATATACATATCCTTTAAAAATATATATATATTCACCTTTATTACTTTCCGACCCCGCCACCCTTTCCCCACTTGGAGTAAACTAGTGAACAACAACGCCTAGGCCTCTACTTCCAGCCCATACCCACTATCTACATTTTATGGACACAGTCAATTTTACAATAATTACATTTTGTTTGTTCTTTCTCCTGAACTTCTTCTAGTCTCAATCTCTCCGATCATTTTCATGATGTCCATCCGGTTTGCTTCTATATGCCATATCTTTCTAACTGTGCTCCTTCACAAAAGCTCCCAACCTACAACCCATACATTTATTATGGACACAGTGTGCTTACATTATTAGTTATCTTGTTATTGTTTGTTGTTAGTTGTTATTAGTCTCATCCTTCAATTCCATTCAACACCTCCCATCTATCTTTTAACACCATCCATATAGGATTTCTATTTACCATATATATATTTCAACTGTACTGTGATGTCTTACAAAAGTTCTGAACCTTTCTATTCTCATTGTTTCTACAGATTGTGAATTGAAAATAACATTTTTGCTAATAGTATTATTATGTTATTGATCGATTGACTATGACTTTTCAGATCACCCAATAGTGCTATCTGCAGGGTTAGCTCCAGGTAAATATTGCAATCCTTTAGCCATTCCTGGACCTGTGTCCAAAAACAAGCTACAAATGGACAGTACCAAAACAAACGATCTAATGATTCTGTCTCTTCGCAGCAAAATCTGCAGAGCTGGGAAGATTGTATCCCCCATATAAATAACATTCGATTGATTGTGTCACGCCCTGGCTCTGGGGACTCTTGTATGTTGAGCCAGGGTGTTAGTTTCGTTGTGTAGAGTCTATGTTTCGTGTTTCTATGGTATGTTCTAGGTTATGTGTTTCTGTGTTGGCCGGGGTGGTCCTCAATCAGAGGCAACGAGAATCAGCTGTTGCTTGTTGTCTCTGATTGGGAACCATACTTAGGCAGCCTTGTGTGCACTTGTTATTCGTGGGATCTTGTTCCGTGTTGGTTTGTATTGTATAACCGAGGACTTCACGTATCATTTTGTTGTTTTGTATTTTGTATCGTGTTGCTAGTACACTATTAAAAAGTATGTACTCATATCACGCTGAGCCTTCGTCCACTCCTTTTGACGATCGTGACAGAAGATCCCACCAATACTGGACCAAGCAGCGTGTCCAGGAGCACACGCAGGAGGTAACGTTAGTGGATGTCCTCCTCGGTTGGGGGCAGATTACGGCGGAGGAGGCCGTCCGTTACCGGAGGGCGATGAAAGGGGAGACCCAGGCAGGAGAGGAGAAGCGGCGCCAACCGGGTCGTCGTCGGACAGGCGAGAGGCACCCCCAATAATTTTTTTTGAGGGGGCACATGGCAAGGACGACGGGGCTGCTGGAGGCAGATAAAGGGCGAGTTTGTGGACATGGAGAGAAGGCCACCAGGTTACAGGGGCCATTGGTCATTAGAGGGAAGGAAAGTGTAGAGGCACGGCGAGAGGTACTGAAGTGTGTTACCAGTCCGGTCCGGCCCGTTCCTGATCCCCGTATAAGGCCAGTGGTGTTTGTTCCCAGTGCGGTTCGGCCTGTTCCTGTCCCTCGCACCAAGCCTGTGATGCACGTCGCCAGCCCGGCCGGCCTGTTCTTGCCCCTCGCACCAAGCCAATGGTGCGCGTCGTCAGCCCGGCCCGGCCTGTTCCTGCCCCTCGCACCAAGCCAATGGTGCACGTCGCCAGCCCGGCCCGGCCTGTACCTGCCCCTCGCACCAAGCCAATGGTGCGCGTCGCCAGCCCGGCCCGGCCTGTTCCTGCCCCTCGCATCAAGCCAATGGTGCGCGTCGCCAGCCCGGCCCGGCCTGTTCCTGCCCCTCGCACCAAGCCAATGGTGCGCGTCGCCAGCCCGGCCCGGCCTGTTCCTGCCCCTCGCACCAAGCCAATGGTGCGCATCGTCAGCCCGGCCCGGCCTGTTCCTGCCCCTCGCACCAAACCAATGGTGCACGTCGCCAGCCCGGCCCGGCCTGTACCTGCCCCTCGCACCAAGCCAATGGTGCGCGTCGCCAGCCCGGCCTGTTCCTGCCCCTCGCATCAAGCCAATGGTGCGCGTCGCCAGCCCGGCCCGGCCTGTTCCTGCCCCTCGCACCAAGCCAATGATGCGTGTCGCTAGCCCGGCCCGGCCTGTTCCTGCTCCTCGCACCAAGCCAATGGTGCGCTTCGTCAGCCCGGTCCGGCCCATTCCTGCTCCCCGCCCCAAGCCAATGGTGCGCGTCGCCAGCCCGGCCCGGCCTGTTCCTGCCCCTCGCACCAAGCAGAGGGTGCGCGTCGCCAGACTGGCTTGGCCGGTTCCTGCTCCCCGCACCAAGCCTATAGTGCGCGTCGCCAGCCCGGCCCGGTCCATTCCTGCTCCCCGCACCAAGCCAATGGTGCGCGTCGTCAGTCCGGTCCGGCCTGTTCCTGCTCCCCGCACCAAGCCTGTGGTGCGCGTCGCCAGCCCGGTCCGGCCCATTCCTGCTCCCCGCACCAAGTCAGTGGTGCGCGTCGTCAGCCCGGTCCGGCCCATTCCTGCTCCCCGCACCAAGCCTGTGGTGCGCGTCGCCAGCCCGGTCCGGCCCGTTCCTGCTCCCCACATCAAGTCAGTGGTGCGCGTCGTCAGCCCGGTCCGGCCCATTCCTGCTCCCCGCACCAAGCCTGTGGTGCGCGTCGTCAATCCGGCACAGCCCGTGCCCGTTTCACCGGTGCCTGGTCAGGTACCGGTCAGCTGCTCCACACCGGAGCCTAAGCAATCCGCTCCACCGATGTCCAGTCCAGCTCCAGCCAGCGGGGCCAGACCAGACCAGGGGCGCTACGGGGGGTTGTTAGAGGGTGGTGGTCACGCCAGGAGCCGGATCCGCCTCCGAGGAGGAATGCCCACCCGGCCCCTCCCCTGTTGGGTTTATGTTGGCGCGGTCGCAGTCGGCGCCTTTGTGGGGGGGGTACTGTCACGCCCTGGCTCTGGGGACTCTTGTATGTTGAGCCAGGGTGTTAGTTTCATTGTGTAGAGTCTATGTTTCGTGTTTCTATGGTATGTTCTAGGTTATGTGTTTCTGTGTTGGCCGGGGTGGTTCTCAATCAGAAGCAACGAGAATCAGCTGTTGCTTGTTGTCTCTGATTGGGAACCATACTTAGGCAGCCTTGTGTGCACTTGAAATTCGTGGGATCTTGTTCCGTGTTGGTTTGTATTGTATAACCGAGGACTTCACGTATCGTTTTGTTGTTTTGTATTTTGTATCGTGTTGCTAGTACACTTTTAATTAGTATGTACTCGTATCACGCTGCGCCTTGGTCCACTCATTATGACGAGCGTGACAGATTGGTAGCAATACTTTTATATAATAATTTAAATTGAAAGATTCTAAGTTTTGAATCCGAATACGATCTTGAGCCAGTGACAAATTAAACAGAGGATGACAATGGCAGCTCAGTGACCATCAGAAAACCTGTTCTGAATGTGAACCTCTTCTCAAACGTTTTCCCATATTGACATGGAATTACATGTGTGTCTAAGTCCTTGAAAATGTTGTACTAATTTAAGTAATAACACAACACAAAAAGCCAGAGGTTTGTGGGCTGAGTTCAGCATGCCATCAAAGCATCTCCATCTATCAAATGTACCCTATTACTCATTAAAACTATGCAACATTCTAGACAAGGGGGGAAAAACGTGTGTGCATTGTCAGGATATTGTGTGAAACCGTTAAACCCGCCTTGTTGAACTAATCTGATCCAATACTCTCCAGTACATGTGGCTGTGTGTACCATTTTCCACAGGCTGCTGCACAAAAGACTCCATAGGACGACTCACATTGCACACCCACGCATCTGTCTCTTCGGATTTCACACGAACAAAAACGTAATCTCACCTCACTGAACCCCACCTGCCACCTTCCATTTGCAGCGCGACCTGTTTATTGTTCCACCCCAGGTTAACTGCTGTTCCATCCACCCTGAGAACTGAACTCTGCAGAGCAACCAACTCTGAGTCCTCACCCCATCTGGCTTTGATTTGCGTGCATAATCCTCAAGCCTTGGCCTAACCGTACAGTAAGCAGCAGCCTTGCTCACAACACACAGCACAGAGAGCTGGAGCGCATGGAGTCAGATCAGTTAAGCATAAGCTTCGTGAAAATTGCTAGATTAGCCGCTTAATGTTAACATGTAGTCAAGGGATTAGCTTGGGGAGTGGTCCCCAGTCCCCACTGTCTCCCACCCCTCCGCCACACCACCCCTCTTGACCATGACAACCCTCCTGTCCCGTCTCCCTGACTTGGAGCAGCGCTAAATGGTGACTCTGTTTCTCCAAAACAGATATTTAATCCACCTGATCTGGGCTCTCCACTGGGCTGAATAGAGGTGTGTTTGGGATGAGCTAAAAAAGCCTCAGGCTTGAGCTCTGTCTACTGGATGCTAACTGGAGACGAAGAAGGGAGAAGAACAGAGAGGAGAAGACAAAAATAACATAGGATAATAAAGAGAGAAGAGAAGAGAAGAGACGTTAGGGTAAACATGAGAGCAGAGCTATTTTCATTAGTCAGCCCCAGATGAGGGTGGGGATGCCTCACTGGGGACAGAACCTCCTCGATTGAAACCTGGCAAGCCCCAATCAGAAACCAGTGTGGATTTCGCTATCGAGAGGAAGCTCCCCAAACAATGTTAAACACCTCCTCAGTGTGAGGTCATACATAGGCGCTAGATGTGAAAAATGTCATGATGTTCTACTGCTATCGCTTTCAAACAACTGCCCGTCTGCCGGCGAGTACAGGGGAAAACAACAACAATGAGGAAAGTACAGAAAACAACAAAAGTGAGGAAATTCTTGAGTTCTTTAGTGGAAAACTGTGGAAAACTGTGAAAAACTCCAAACTATACAGCCGATTGAGAGCTCTCATATTCCCGTGTGGCGACGGAGAACCAAAACAAAAGGCAAGGCCCTCCCATTTAAAGTTCTAATCTTACCAGAACAATGGGTCCACCTGCAAATTACAGCCCCGTCTGGACCACGAGCGCCTGCCATCACAAACGGCTCAGTTACTCCGCAACCTGACATGACAATGTGCCTAAAAATGGGAAAAGCAAACATGTTTCGACACAAAGGGATAGCAACAGCAGGATGGGGATTATGAGTCAAAAGTTTACTTAAGAATATGGAATGATTGATGAGAAAGCTGTCACCCATGAGGTCCGGGATCATGCCCCTACACATCAACCAAGAAAGCCTCCCCATTTTACACGGCACAAAGCCCCATATCTGAACTTTACCATCCAGGAATTTGGAGCACAACCCTCTTGGACTTTTTAAGTGTTATTTCATGTCGGGCACACACTCAGTATGAAAATGTGATGTACGCATGCTGTGCATACAGTGGGGAAAAATAGTATTTAGTCAGCCACCAATTGTGCAAGTTCTCCCACTTAAAAAGATGAGAGAGGCCTGTAATTTTCATCATAGGTACACGTCAACTATGACAGACAAATTGAGAAAAAAATATCCAGAAAATCACATTGTAGGATTTTTTATGAATTTATTTGCAAATTATGGTGGAAAATAAGTATTTGGTCACCTACAAACAAGCAAGATTTCTGGCTCACACAGACCTGTAACTTCTTCTTTAAGAGGCTCCTCTGTCCTCCACTCGTTACCTGTATTAATGGCACCTGTTTGAACTTGTTATCAGTATAAAAGACACCTGTCCACAACCTCAAACAGTCACACTCCAAACTCCACTATGGCCAAGACCAAAGAGCTGTCAAAGGACACCAGAAACAAAATTGTAGACCTGCACCAGGCTGGGAAGACTGAATCTGCAATAGGTAAGCAGCTTGGTTTGAAGAAATCAACTGTGGGAGCAATTATTAGGAAATGGAAGACATACAAGACCACTGATAATCTCCCTCGATTTGGGACTCCATGCAAGATCTCACCCCGTGGGGTCAAAATGATCACAAGAACGGTGAGCAAAAATCCCAGAACCACACGGGGGGACCTAGTGAATGACCTGCAGAGAGCTGGGACCAAAGTAACAAAGCCTACCATCAGTAACACACTACGCCGCCAGGGACTCAAATCCTGCAGTGCAAGACGTGTCCCCCTGCTTAAGCCAGTACATGTCCAGGCCCGTCTGAAGTTTGCTAGAGTGCATTTGGATGATCCAAAAGAGGATTGGGAGAATGTCATATGGTCAGATGAAACCAAAATATAACTTTTTGGTAAAAACTCAACTCGTCGTGTTTGGAGGACAAAGAATGCTGAGTTGCATCCAAAGAACACCATACCTACTGTGAAGCATGGGGGTGGAAACATCATGCTTTGGGGCTGTTTTTCTGCAAAGGGACCAGGACGACTGATCCGTGTAAAGGAAAGAATGAATCGGGCCATGTATCGTGAGATTTTGAGTGAAAACCTCCTTCCATCAGCAAGGGCATTGAAGATGAAACGTGGCTGGGTCTTTCAGCATGACAATGATCCCAAACACACCGCCCGGGCAATGAAGGAGTGGCTTCGTAAGAAGCATTTCAAGGTCCTGGAGTGGCCTAGCCAGTCTCCAGATCTCAACCCCATAGAAAATCTTTGGAGGGAGTTGAAAGTCCATGTTGCCCAGCGACAGCCCCAAAACATCACTGCTCTATAGGAGATCTGCATGGAGGAATGGGCCAAAATACCAGCAACAGTGTGTGAAAACCTTGTGAAGACTTACAGAAAATGTTTGACCTGTGTCATTGCCAACAAAGGGTATATAACAAAGTATTGAGAAACTTTTGTTATTGACCAAATACTTATTTTCCACCATAATTTACAAATAAATTCATTAAAAATCCTACAATGTGATTTTCTGGATTTTTTTCCCTCATTTTGTCTGTCATAGTTGACGTGTACCTATGATGAAAATTACAGGCCTCTCGCATCTTTTTAAGTGGGAGAACTTGCACAATTGGTGGCTGACTAAATACTTTTTTTCCCCACTGTATAGGGAGAGGGTGTTTATACATGTGTGTGTGTGTGTGTGTGTGTGCGTGTGTGTGTGTTTTGAGCACTGTGTGAGAGCCTTTGCAAGGTATTTCAGCAGCATGTATTACAAGAGCTCCAAAAATGTTCATTTGAATACTCATGCAAGGTGTGGCTTGAAAAGAATGCCGAAACCATGCCATGTAAGGATTTTCTGGTATGGAACAGCTAAAAAGACAAACATAGGGATGCCAGAAAATACATATTTATCTCCTATGGTAAAGTTATTGTCATAAACTTGGACTAGACTGCAGAGGGTTTTCCACGAGGCACAAAGAGATCTGTTGACAAAAGCTCTCAGGGCATAAAATACAGGTCCCAGATTCAATACCATGCCACTGTGACAGTATATAACTTTCCCTGACATTTAAATGCTCGTTTTCATAATTCCTTACCATAATTAACCATTTTCCCTACATGATCCATGTAGTCGCATGGAGTTCCATTGCCTGTGGGCACACTTTTCTAAATTTGAAGGAATGAGGGAGTGCTTTAAATACAAAATATATTTTAGTTCCTGTAATAGGTTTCCCACATTGTCATGCAACTGGAAGAGCATATCAGTGCCTGTTGGACATGCCTTCCCTTCTATTCTACTCATTTCTCAGACAACTGATCAGGTTTCCCGGTGTTTAGCTTTAGGCTAGTGTTTCTACATGCCTTTGTCTGTTTCCACCTTGTATCTGGAGTATACAAAAGGCAGAGAAAGAGGTAGGCTATCTCCCTCTGGTAGCTTTGTTAGCTGAAATAGGGTGGGGATCACTCACATCAGGGCTGGCGTCTTAATAACGCTGAACATCGAACACTTTCATTGATTGCTATGTTCTGACTGAATACACACATACACACAAAAAAAACACACAATATACAGTTTCATAGACTATGCAAGTAAGCCTCTTAATGAATAAAGTATATCATACAGTTTTATTAATCGCTTTGGTGCTATTGTCACAAGTATGCAGTGAATTTTCAGAACTCTTAGTACAAAACTCCAAACTGGTAACACTTGTAATGCAGCAAGTCTTATATTCAAAACCTTTTATTGTTGTTGGGCGATTAGGCCTGGCTCGCAGTCGGCGTTCTAATTCATCCCAAAGCTGTTCAATGGGGTTGAGGTAAGTGCTCTATGCAGGCCAGTCAAGTGCTTCCACACCAATCTTGACAAACCATTTCTGTATGGACCTCGCTTTGTGAATGGGGGCATTGTCATGCTGAAACAGGAAAGGGCCTTCCCAAAACTGTTGCCACAAAGTTGGAAGCACAGAATCGTCTAGAGTGTCATTGTATGCTGTAGAGTTAAGATTTCCCTTCACTGGAACTAAGGGGCCTTGCCCGAACCATGAAAAACAGCCCCAGACCATTATTCCTCCTCCACCAAACTCTACAGTTGGCACTATGCATTGGGGCAGGTGGTAGCGTTCACCTGACATCTGCCAAACCCAGATTCATCCGTCGGACTGCCAGATGGTGAAGCGTGATTCATCACTCCAGAGAACGCGTTTCCACTGCTCCAGAGTCCAATATCAGTGAGCTTTACACCACTCCAGCCGACGCTTGGCATTGCGCATGGTGATCTTAGGCTTGTGTGTGGCTACTCGGCATGGAAACCCATCTCATGAAACTCCCGACGAACAGTTAATGTGCTGATGTTGCTTGCAGAGGCAGTTTGGAACTTGGTAGTGAGTCTTGGAACCGAGGACAGACGAGTTTTATGCGCTACACGCTTCAGCACTCGGTGGTCCCATTCTGTGAGCTTGTGTGGCCTACCACTTCGCGGCTAAGCCGTTGTTGCTCCTAGATGTTTCCACTTCACAATAACAGCACTTGACCGAACTGTGCTTGTTGGAAAGGTGGCATCAAATGACGGTGCCACGTTGAAAGTCAGTGAGCTCTTCAATACGGCCATTCTACTGCCAATGTTTGTCTATGGACATTGCATGGCTGTGTGCTCGATTTCATACACCTGTCAGCAACGGGTGTGGCTGAAATAGCCATATCCACTAATTTTAAGGGTTGTCCACATACTTTTCTACAGACAGTGCATCCCTTTTCCACATTTTGTTACGTTACAGCCTTATTCTAACATTGATTAAATAAATAAAAAATACTCATAAATCTACTCATAATACCCCATAATGACAAAGTGAAAACAGGTTTTTAGTAAATGTATTCACATTTATTAAAAATAAAAAACAGAAATACCTTATTTACATAAGTATTCAGACCTTTTGCTATGAGACTGGAAATTGAGCTCAGGTGCATCCTGTTTCCATTTATCATGCTTGAGATGTTTCTACAACTTGATTGGAGTCCACCTGTGATAAATCCAATTGATTGGACATGATTTGGAAAGGCACACACCTGTCTATATAAGGTCCCACAGTTGACAGTGCATGTCAGAGCAAAAACCAAGCCATGAGGTCGAAGGAATTGTCCGTAGAGCTCCGAGACAGGACTGTGTCGAGGCACAGATGTGGGGAAGGATACAAAAAAAATTATCCTCATTGAAGGTCCCCAAGAACACAGTGGCCTCCATCATTCTTAAATGGAAGAAGTTTGGAACCACCAAGACTCTTCCTAGAGTTGGTCGCCCGGCCAAACTGAGCAATCGGGGGAGAAGGGCCTTGGTCAGGGAGGTGACCAAGAACCCAATGGTCACTCTGACAGAGCTCCAGAGTTCCTTTGTGGAGATGGGAGAACCTTCCAGAAGGACAACCATCTCTGCAGCACTCCACCAATCAGGCCTTTATGGTAGAGTGGCCAGAAGTAAGCCACTCCTAAATAAAAGGCACATGACAACCCGCTTGGAGTTTGCCAAAAGGCACCGAAAGGACTCTCAGACCATGAGAAACTAGATTATCTGGTCTGATGAAACCAAGATAGAGTTCTTTGGCCTGAATGCCAAGCGTCACATCTGGAGGAAACCTGGCACCATCCCTATGGTGAAGCATGGTGGTGGGAGCATCATGCTGTGGGGATGTTTTTTAGTGGAAGGGACTGGGAGACTAGAGAGGATCTGCAGAGAAGAATGGGAGAAACTCCCCAAATACAGGTGTGCCAAGCTTGTAGCGTCATACCCAAAAAGACTCGAGGCTGTAATCGCTGCCAAAGGTGCTTCAACAAAGCACTGAGTAAAGGGTCTGAATACTTCAGTTGTTTATTTTTAATAAATTTGCAACAATTGCAAAAAACTATTTTTGCTTTGTCATTATGGTGTATTGTATGTAGTTGATGAGGGGAAAAAACTATTTAATTCATTTTAGAATAAGGCTTTAACGTAACAAAATGTGGAAAAATTCAAGGGGTCTGAATACTTTCTGAATGCACTGTGTGTGTATGTTCTCAATTTAGTTGATTTAACAACCAGTTAATAGAATAGCAAAAAATGCAAGATACATCCTTCATGGAAAAACCACATGCTTTTACATGTGGAAAATCATTTCCACATGTTTTGCAGATATTAAATGATGTGAAACCATTTTTTTTTTTTACATTTCACATTTGATGATGTGGAATAAAACTTCACATGTGATGATATTTCACATTAAGTTTCAGATGTGGATTTACACATGTGAAAACATAACCTTTCACATGTAGATTCAAATTTTCACATGAGATTTCACAGGTGATATCCTGCAAACAAAAATGAGTCGTTATGATACACACACAGAGTTTTAACATATTGTTTTCAACTTAAATGACTACATGTGTATTTTGTTATACAGTAATTCTTATTCAACATATCCTTACCTTGGATTTCAACTGACAACCTCTTCGTTCATGGCATTCCAATCTTCCTGCTACTCCACCATGTCTGTTTCTTTAACTGATTTCACCTGTATTCTTACACTTTGGACTTCAAAGTGTATTTCAGCTTTGTTAAAAATACAGTAAAGAAAAAAGATTATATTTATCATAGTGATTCAGGAGTAACTTTAAAGCAAAATAATATGTCCCACCAACATTAGACAACTATACAGAAAACCTTCAAATAGCTGTAATAAGTAAATTAAATAAATGATGAGAGAATAGTCAGAATAGCTGATAACTAAAATAGTGCAGAGATCTATTATAGGTGATGAATGTTTAGGGAATACTACAGACTTTGTGTATTTCTCATTTCTAATTCAAATCCCAGGTGGGTTCTGTCAGGTTTTGGCCATGACTGTTCGGGTTTTGGTCACTAGATGTCCCCATTGCACCTTTTTTGTACCTTTTGTTTTTTCTTGATCTAATTATTGTTTGCACCTGTAGGTCATTCCCTTGTTAGTATTTAAACCCTGTGTGTTCCTCAGTTCCTGGCTCAGTGTTTCTGTCACGACCCGGTGCGAGAAACAGTCACTAATAATTGTCAGAACCCAGAAGATGAGGCAGACACAGCAGTACTAGAGATGGTGGTTTAATAAAGAACAAAATCCTCAGGCAAAGAAACTAAATCCACAATGTCCAAAAATAAAGCCAAGAGGCACAAAGAGGAAAACCTCCAAAAAAACAAGGAAACTCCACAAAGTGGTAAAAATCCCACCAGAGAAATATCCATATAACACAAGGCTTGGGCTGGGGCTGGGTGCTAACTTACAAACACTGAGCAAGGAACTGAGGAACACACAGGGTTTAAATACTAACAAGGGAATGACCTACAGGTGCAAACAATAATTAGATCAAGAAAAAACAAAAGGTACAAAAAAGGTGCAATGGGGACATCTAGTGACCAAAACCCGAACAGTCATGGCCAAAACCTGACAGAATCCCCCTCCTAGGAACGGCTCCTGACGTTCCTACCAGCCTTCTCAGGGTGGAGGGCCCTGAACTGACGAATGAGGTCAGGGTCCAGTATGTCCTTGGCAGGAACCCAGGAGCGCTCCTCGGGACCGTAGCCTTCCCAGTCCACCAGATACTGCCAGGACCGCTGCACCCGGCGGGAATCCAGTATCCGGTGGACGGTATAAGCCGACTGGCCACCGATGACACGGGGCGGAGGGGGAGGTCTGCCTGCCGGAATAAGGGGAGAAAAAACAACAGGTTTTAATAAAGAAATGTGAAATGTTGGATTGATCTTAAGGGATCTGGGTAAGTGCAGGCGAAAAGTAACGGGATTGACTCTCCTGGCAATCTTAAAGGGACCGATGAACCTCTGGGACAGCTTGCGAGACTCCACCCGTAGCGGTAGGTTCTTAGTTGAGAGCCATACTCTCTGGCCGGGGTACAGGGTAGGACCGGGACGGCGACCTCTGTTTGCTTGTCGTTGGTACTGCTGAGAGGAACGCAGAAGATTAAGACGTGCCTTCTTCCACGTAAGCCGACAGCGTCTGATGAACCTCGAGGCTGAAGGCACTCTGACTTCTGCCTCCTGGTCCGGGAACAATAGAGGTGCATAGCCAAACTGACACTCATGCGGGGACATACCAGTGGAGGAGGAGCACAAGGTGTTGTGCGCGTACTCGGCCCAAACAATGAAGGATGACCAAGTGGACGGGTTGTTGGAAACCATGCATCTGAGGGTGGTTTCCAGCTCCTGATTCATCCTCTCAGTTTGGCCATTGGACTCCGGATGGTACCCGGAAGATAAACTGGCCGTGGCCCCTATGAGTTGGCAGAAGGCCTTCCAAAACCTTGAGGCGAACTGGGGACCTCTGTCGGAAACCATATCTTGCGGGATCCCAAAGACTCGGAACACATGGTTAATCACCAACTCAGCTGTTTCCTTGGCAGAAGGTAATTTGGTCAAAGGAACAAACCTGGCCGCCTTAGAAAACCTGTCGATGATGACTAGGATCGTAGTATTACCATGGGACGGAGGAAGGCCAGTAATAAAGTCCAATGAGATATGGGACCAGGGTCGGTGGGGAATAGATAGAGGGTGAAGGAGTCCTTGAGGGCGAAGGTGAGAAGATTTTCCCTGGCAGCACACGGAACAGGCCTTGATGAAAGTGGCAACGTCCTCCTTCATGGTGGGCCACCAGAACTTACGCTGGATGAACTCCAAGGTGCGGCCTATGCCCGGGTGACAGGTGAGGCGAGAGGAGTGCCCCCACCGAAGGACTTGGGACCTTGCTGCCTTGGGAACAAACAACCGATTAGCAGGACCTCCACCAGGGCCCGGTTCGATGGCTTGAGCCTGTTTCACGGTATCCTCCACTTGCCACGAGATCGGAGCCACGATCTTAGCGGCCGGAAGGACAGTCATGTCAGTATCTTCTCGAATGGCAGGAGAGTAGATTCGTGACAAGGCGTCCGGTTTGAGATTCTTCGACCCGGGTCTATAGGTGAGGATAAACTGAAATCGGCTGAAGAAAAGAGACCATCGAGCTTGTCTGGCGTTCAACCGCTTCGCCTGCTGGATATACTCCAGATTCTTGTGGTCCGTAAGCACTTGAAACGGTTGAGAAGCCCCCTCGAGCCAGTGTCTCCATTCCTTCAATGCCATCTTAACCGCTAGGAGTTCACGATCCCCCACATCGTAATTCCTCTCGGCCGGGGTAAGCCGGTGAGAGAAGAAGGCGCAAGGATGAAGCTTCTTGTCTTCACCCCTCTGAGACAGGACAGCTCCAACCCCAACCTCTGATGCGTCTACCTCCACCACAAAAGGTTCCTCCGCCGTTGGTAGTGTCAGGATGGGAGCAGAGAGGATGCGCTGCTTGAGTCCTTGGAAGGCCGTCTCAGCTTCTCTCCCCCACAGAAACCTTGTGTTGCCACCCTTGGTTACCGCCGAGAGAGGGGCTGCCACCGAGCTGAAGTTCTTGATGAACTTGCGGTAAAAGTTGGTGAAGCCCAGGAAACGTTGAACTTCCTTAACGGACTTGGGGGTGGGCCAATCCGCTACCGCCTCTACCTTCTTGGGGTCCATCTGGACTCGTCCGGGTTCCACAATAAATCCCAGGAATTGTACTCGAGAGGAATGGAATTCACACTTCTCCGGCTTAACGTACAAATGGCTGTCTAGGAGGCGTTTGAGCACTTGTCTGACATGCTTAGTGTGTTCTTGAAGGGAGCTCGAAAAGATGAGGATGTCATCCAAGTACACAAACACGAAGATGTTAAGCATATCCCTAAGCACATCGTTTATGAGCGCTTGGAACACAGCCGGAGCGTTGGTCAGGCCGAAGGGCATCACCGAGTATTCGTAGTGACCAGTAGGCGTGTTGAAAGCGGTCTTCCACTCGTCCCCGGGTTTGATCCGCACAAGATGGTATGCGTTCCGAAGGTCAAGCTTAGTGAAGACAACTGCTTCCTGGAGCAGCTCAAAGGCTGTGGCCATAAGAGGTAGCGGGTAGCGGTTACGGACAGTTATGGCATTGAGTCCCCGGTAGTCGATGCAAGGTCGTAATCCGCCGTCTTTCTTGGCCACAAAGAAAAACCCTGCTCCCGCCGGCGAGGTAGATGGACGCATGAGGCCTGCTGTCAGAGCGTCCTTGATGTAGGTATCCATAGCAGCTCGTTCGGGTGGAGAAAGGGAAAAGATCCGACCCCTGGGAGGGCAGGTCCCCGGCAACAGGTCGATGGTGCAATCGTAAGGTCTATGGGGTGGTAGTTTGGTGGCCCTCTGTTTGCTAAATACCAGTTTGAGGTCATGGTAACACTCGGGAACTCGGGACAAGTCGATGGATTCTAGAGACTCGGAAGGAGAACTCTGGGAACTCGGGAAGATACAAGTGGCTTGGCACGTGGGACCCCACTGCTTGATAGTGCCCACAGACCAGTCGATGTGAGGGTTATGGCTGTGAAGCCAGGGATAGCCAAGGACGAGAGGAAACTCGGAACAGGCGATCAGATGAAAGTTCATCACTTCCTTGTGTTGGGAAACTGAAAGTCGTAAGGGGGTAGTGGCACGAGTGACAAGTCCAGATCCCAAAGGACTTCTATCCAACGTAGTAACCCTTATGGGGTCACTTAGAGGTTCAGAAGGAACGCCATTCTCCTTCGCCCAGATCCCATCCATGAAGTTACCTGCGGCTCCAGAGTCTACCAAGGCTTGAAGAGAAACCTCGTGGTCGTCCCAGGAAAGGGTAACAGGAATGAGCAGGCGGGAGTTGGATGGATGGGAGGAGGTTATGTTTCCCGTTACAGTCCTCCCAGGCCTGCACGGGAGAGTGCGTTTCCCTGGAGCCCGGGACACGTGGAGCGGAAATGGCCCGGTTTGCCGCAATATAGACAGCATCGCTCCCTCATCCGGCGGTCTCTCTCAGCCTGGGAGATGCGTCCAACCTGCATGGGTTCTGGTGGAGCCAGCGAGGATAAAGGTGGAGACTCGGAGTTGGAACCGATAGGAACTAGGGTGAGCGGTCTATGGTTTTGTTCTCTCTCTCTCAGACGCTGGTCTATGCGTGAAGCCAACTTGATAAGGGACTCGAGGTTGTCCGGTGGTTCCCGAGTGGCCAGTTCATCTTGGATGGTGTCAGAAAGACCCTTCAAAAAACACACTGTGAGCGCCTCGTCGTTCCAGCCACTTGCTGCTGCCACAGTGCGGAACTGGATGGCATAGTCCGTCACGCTGCGCCGACCTTGGCGGAGAGTCAGGAGCTGTTTGGCTGAGTCAGGGCCGTTGGTAGGACCTTGAAACACTCGCTTGAATTCTTCAGCAAAGGCAGAGTAGCTGGCACAGCAGGGACTTTGGGCATCCCACACAGCAGTAGCCCAGGCTAGAGCCTTTTCCGACAGCAGGGTGATGATATATGCTATCTTGGACCGGTCGGTGGGAAACGACGATGGTTGCAGCTCAAAGGAGAGAGAACATTGGGTGAAAAACCCCTTACAAACACTTGGATCCCCTGAGAACCGTTGGGGAGGCGGCAGACGAGGTTCCGCCAGGGGATTAACTGCCAGGGGCCCTTGAATCGGATGAACTGGAGCAGAAGCGGTTGCCGGGGAAAGTCGATCCGAAATCTGCTTTATGGACGTCAGCATCTCTGACAGAAGTTGAGAATGTCTAGCCATTAAGGCCTCTTGCTGAACCAGAGCAGCTTCGTGGCGTTGGACAGTCCCCTCATGGTGGGACAGCATGGAACAAAAATCCTGGGTACTGGCTGCCTCTGGGTTCATAATAATGGCTCAGTGTTTCTGTCACGACCCGGTGCGAGAAACAGTCACTAATAATTGTCAGAACCCAGAAGATGAGGCAGACACAGCAGTACTAGAGATGGTGGTTTAATAAAGAACAAAATCCTCAGGCAAAGAAACTAAATCCACAATGTCCAAAAATAAAGCCAAGAGGCACAAAGAGGAAAACCTCCAAAAAAACAAGGAAACTCCACAAAGTGGTAAAAATCCCACCAGAGAAATATCCATATAACACAAGGCTTGGGCTGGGGCTGGGTGCTAACTTACAAACACTGAGCAAGGAACTGAGGAACACACAGGGTTTAAATACTAACAAGGGAATGACCTACAGGTGCAAACAATAATTAGATCAAGAAAAAACAAAAGGTACAAAAAAGGTGCAATGGGGACATCTAGTGACCAAAACCCGAACAGTCATGGCCAAAACCTGACAGGTTCAAAACATGATCACGTGAAGTGTTTCAAAAACATGTTTTCACACTTGAAATGTCCCATGTGAACTATTTCAAAAACACATGTTTTCACATCTGAAATGTCACGTGAAGTGTTTTAAAAACACGTTTTGCACATGATTTCAAATGATCTTCCACATGTGAAATCATGTGGTTCAACATGTGATAACATGAAACTTCTTTGTTAGCAATGGCTGTTAATTTTGTGGTAGATTTTACAGTCATTATACTGTACATTTCTAAAGTAATAAGATATTGTGTTTTGCTATATATTTACTGTCAGTCGCAATGCAGTTGGGTACTTTTTGGCCCATCCTGCAAATTAACTTGGCATGCCTCACTTGCAATTGCATTCAGGGCCTAGATTCAATCAGATTAAGCATTAACCGGCGAAGTGTCGGAGGTGCAACTGTGTTGGAGCAGTCAAATTGGTGAGCAGCTGCTCTATGATCCTTGTCCCGAAGCCACACCCACCCCACTCATGTTAGAAGTTCAGAACGAGAAAGTGTACGCTATATAAACATAATGACACTCAAATAAAAAATAAATGAGGATTTTTATCATCCTTATGGAAGTGTAGATTACATTGCAGCCAATGGCAATGTCAGATTTAGGTATAATGACAGGAGCCGCTTGTGGATTTGACAACTCTAACACAGTTCCACCTTTGACAACGCCAAAGCAATCACTATGCACCAAAGCAATCACTACATCGATACACTCCCAACCAAGATGTTGCAAGTTCAATTTTCCAACTAATTTATGTATACTCTATGTCAAGTGTCCTTGAGCACTGATAGTTTTACGTTGATGTGACATTGGTGGTGATAATTGGACAATGATTTACTTGATTCTGGGCAGCTTTTAGCAAAGTGCAGAAATGCATTCGCGCCATTAAGTCTGTGGCCATATTTCTTTCAAGCTCACAGATCTGCTGGTGTATCTGCACTGTAGCAAGATATTTCAGATTTCAAGCAACCAAGAGGTTATCCGTTCTAATCCCATTTAAGCCAGTTGAGTCCCAACTGTTGTCACAGTATAAAACTATACAAGAGTTTTTACACTAATTGAAAGCAGAATACAGGAGCATACTGTCATTTTAATAGAAATAACACCAAGTTGTTGTATATATTGACTTTATTTTTACTGCAACTTTAGGCAAAGTGCAGAAATGTATTCTTGCTAATCTCCATTAGTGCCACAGACCTGGCGGCGCAGCAGGAACTTTAGGTAGGTGGTAACCAAGAGGTTGTGAGTTTGAGTCCCAAGTAATCAGCATACTGTACATTAACACCTGAATTTAGCTGTATAAATACAGTCACCAGTTGTAGATTTAACATATTTTCACCACAACTAGACAAAACCTTCAGGGAACCATGACTGTTTAAATTGAATTAATGTCAATTATGTCTTTGAAAGTAAAATATTCTAAATTACATTTGATTTATGGGTTTTCAAATGTGCTCAAATGTTGTCACGTAAAGTGTCATGGTATGTTGAAATTTTGCATCCCCAGTTTTCACATTTAATTCACGAGAGCGTGTTTTCACATGTGCTCACATGTTGTCGCGTGTAGTTTCATGTTATCACATGTTGAAATGTTGCATTCCCATGTTGTCACATTTATTTCACATTCATTTCACATGAGATCATGTTCTCACATGTGCTCACATGTTGTCACATGTGTAGTTTTATGTTATCACATGTTGCTTCACATGTTGTGACATGTTATCACATTAACTTCACATGAAATCACATGTTATCACATGAGATCAAAGATGATCACGTGAATTTTTTTCCGTAAGGGATGTTTCAAAATTGCCCATTGAATGTAATATGCTACAGTACTGTAAATTACAGTCCATTACACAGTTTAAAACATTTCTCATTAAAAAGACCCTAGCAACTTCATTTTGGATGCATCTTTACTGTATATCATCTTTACTGTGTAGGGGATGTATCAGATCCTCAAAACGTTATACAGCTGCACCATTGAGAGCATCTTGACTGGCTGCATCACCGCTTGGTATGGCAACTGCTTGGCATCCGACTGCAAGAGGATAGTGTGTATAGCATCAATGGGGCCGAGCTCCCTGCCATCCAGGACCTGGTTGTGTCAGAGGAAGGCCCAAATAATTGTCCAAAACTCCAGCCACCCAAGCCACAGACTGTTCTCTCTGCTACCGCACGGCAAGCGGTACCAATGCACCAAGTCTGGGACCAACAGGACCCTGAACAGCTTCTACTCCAAGCCATAAGAGTTCTAAATAGCTTCTAAACAAGACTGCTAAATAGTTCATCAAAATGCACCAAGTCTGGGACCAACAGGACCCTGAACAGCTTCTACCCCAAGCCATAAGAGTTCTAAATAGCTTCTAAACAAGACTGCTAAATAGCTCATCAAATGGCTACCCGGACTACCTGCATTGGCCCCTTTTTTTGCACTAACTCACTACATGTTTTGCACATACGCTGCTGCTTCTGTCTGTTATGTATCCTGTTGCCTAGTGACTTTACCCCTACCTATATTTACAGTACATAGCTACCTCAATTACCTCGTCCTCGGTACTGGTACTCCCCGTATATAGCCATGTTATTTTTTACTCCCTATATATGTATAGCCATGTTATTTGTAATCGTTATTTTTATTTGTTTATTCGTTATTCACTCTGTATTTATTCCTCGTGCCACTATTTCTTATTTTATTTTGTATCTTATCTTTAACTCATTGTTATAAGGACCTGTAAGTAAGCATTTCACTGTTAGTCAATGCCTGTTGTCCATGAAGCATGTGACAAATAAAACTTGACTTAATTTGATTTGTTACATACGGTACATCTCTGTAAAGTAAAATCATAATAGTCATCATAATAGTACATTACAGTATAAACAGTTCCGTGAAAAAGTATTTGCCCCCTTCCTTATTTTGTCCATTTTTGCATATTTTTTTACACTGAATGTTCTCAACTCTTCAACCAAAACCTAATATTAGATTAAGGGAACCTGAGTGAACAAATAACAAAAATGTGTTATACTTAATTCATTTTATTTTTTTTAACAAAGTTATGCAACACCCAATGCCCCTGTGTGAAAAAGTAATTTCCCCCTTACATTCAATAACTGGTTGTGCCACCTTTACCTGCAATGACTGCAACCAAACACTTCCTGTAGTTGTTGATCAGGCTCTCACATCACTGTGGAGGAATGCAGAACTGCTTTAACTCAGAGACATTTGTGAGTTTTCGAGCATGAACTGCTCATTTCAGGTCCTGCCACATCTCAACAGGGTTTAGGTCTGGACTTTGACTTGGCCATTCCAAAACTTTACATTTGTTTGTTTTTCAGTCATTCTGATGTAGACTTGCTTGTGTGTTTTGGATCATTGTCTTGCTGCATGACCCAGCTGCAATTCAGCTTCAGCTCATGGACGAATGGCCGGACATTCTCCTGTAGAATTCTCTAATACAGACCAGAATTCATGGTTCCTTCTATGATGGAAAGTCCGCCAGGTCCTGAGTCAACAAAGCATCCTCAAACCATCACAATACTACCACCATGCTTGACCACCATTCTTGACCCCCCTCCCCCCACTTGGCCAGCCCTTAAAAATACCACTTTTAATTGATGTGAATCTGAAAGAAAATGTGATTTGTGAAATAAGGCAGCATTGTACCATTACAACAGCGAGACCTGGATAGGAGTCAACAAGGAATCATGCTGAATTAGATTCCTATCTGAGTTATGTATAAATCTACCTGGACTGCTGTACATTCTATTTAGTTTAGCCGAAGTTGGAAAGGTCAAAACATTCCACTGCAGTAGTTGGTTAAGTTGTGGTCACTTATATGTGTTTATTAATCTGTATGTTTAAATGTGAACTACATTTAGTTAATTCTGTCAAAAGCAAGGCTGGTAATCCTGCGCTAGTTTGTCAATAACTATCCTGGCTTGCCAAAATTATGCTGTTGTGGTTTAGTAAGCTGAATTCACAAGTGTCCTACGTGTAAGCCGAAACGCATGAGACGCCCCACTGAAGTGTGTCCTTCGTGTGGACCCCAACACAAAGGAATCTCAACCTACCAGTGTTGGCATTCCCCAGTCACCCTATCCAAGTGGCCCCCCAGCAAATATATGGTATTGACCCATCTCTGGCAGCGGCATGAGAATTCAAGTGAATAGATGTGTACCAACTCTGGTTTCAGATACACAGGAATGGCGAGGCCCCCGGTTCATGTTACCCTCCAATGTCACCAGAATGCTAATCTGCTAGCACAGCTTCATAAGACGTGCAGAGTGTGACACGGACACCAGGCCAAGCATGCAATGTTTTCCCAGGTGTCATTTTCTCATTCTTTCTAATATCATTGAGCAGGGGGGTTGGGAGCGCTTAGAGCTTAGACGTTTGGCATATACTGTAGCTGTGTATACAATGACTGTAGGTCTATATATGACCCCTTCCGGGTTAGTTGGCCTGCATCCATTAAATGCATGGTTTTGAAGAAAAAATATAATTAAGCTACAGTTGAAAAATACTTAAGATGCTTTGATTCAGTGGATCTTATGATTTGAATAATGTCTTACTCAGCGAGGAGTACTAGCCTTAGTATTCAAGGACAATCATTCCATTGGCCAAGTTCACGATGAAGTCTTCACACACGCACACACACACGCACACACACAAGGAGTAAGTCGCTTACAAAGATCATTAAAGCATTGCTGATCCTTGACAAAATGTACAGACAGTCTTTTGATTCAAACTAATCCAAGAGAGTGTCTCCTGTCTTCCACAGGCTTGTTTGCCAGCATTTGACACAGCAATGTGGACATCGCTCTCGCATGACAAGCGCACAGAATTTCTAGCTTGCAAGAACTGAAAGCCGAGAGCATGAAAATTGCCCTGACTTATCAGGAGACAGGCGGTAGTTGGTGAGGGGAAAGCAGGCAAGCAAAGAACCAGTGATCCGAACATGATAGTTCATTTGAATTGTGATCACAAGAGCCCCAGTGTCTCCATATCAAACTGAAGCTACAGTGAGGGAAAAAATAATTTGATCCCCTGCTGATTTTGTACGTTTGCCCACTGACAAAGAAATGATCAGTCTATAATTTTAATGGTAGGTTTATTTTAACAGTGAGAGACAGAATAACAACAAAATAATCCAGAAAAACCCATGTGAAAAATGTTATAAATTGATTTGCATTTTAATGAGGGAAATAAGTATTTGACCCCCTCTCAATCAAAAAGATTGCTGGCTCCCAGGTGTCTTTTATACAGGTAACGAGCTGAGATTAGTAGCACACTCTTAAAGGGAGTGCTCTTAATCTCAGTTTGTTACCTGTATAAAAGACACTTGTCCACAGAAGCAATCAATCAATCAGATTCCAAACTCTCCACCATGGCCAAGAACAAAGAGCTCTCCAAGGATGTCAGGGACAAGATTGTAGACCAACACAAGGCTGGAATGGGCTACAAGACAATCGCCAAGCAGCTTGGTGAGAAGGTGACAACAGTTGGTGCGATTATTCACAAATGGAAGAAACACAAAATAACTGTCAATCTCCCTCGGCCTGGGGCTCCATGCAAGATCTCACCTCGTGGAGTTGCAATGATCATGAGAACGGTGAGGAATCAGCCCAGAACTACACGGGAGGATCTTGTCAATGATCTCAAGGCAGCTGGGACCATAGTCACCAAGAAAACAATTGGTAACACACTACGCCGTGAAGGACTGAAATCCTGCAGCGCCCGCAAGGTCCCCCTGCTCAAGAAAGCACATATACAGGCCCGTCTGAAGTTTGCCAATGAACATCTGAATGATTCAGAGGAGAACTGGGTGAAAGTGTTATGTTCAGATGAGACCAAAATCGAGCTCTTTGGCATCAACTCAACTCGCCGTGTTTGGAGGAGGAGGAATGCTGCCTATGACCCCAAGATCACCATCCCCACCGTCAAACATGGAGGTGGAAACATTATGCTTTGGGGGTGTTTTTCTGCTAAGGGGACCGGACAACTTCACTGCATCAAAGGGACGATGGACGGGGCCATGTACCGTCAAATCTTGGGTGAGAACCTCCTTCCCTCAGCCAGGGCATTGAAAAAGGGTTGTGGATGGGTATTCCAGCATGACAATGACCCAAAACACACGGCCAAGGCAACAAAGGAGTGGCTCAATAAGAAGCACATTAAGGTCCTGGAGTGGCCTAGCCAGTCTCCAGACCTTAATCCCATAGAAAATCTGTGGAGGGAGCTGAAGGTTTGAGTTGCCAAACGTCAGCCTTGAAACCTTTATGAATTGGAGAAGATCTGCAAAGAGGAGTGGGACAAAATCTCTCCTGAGATGTGTGCAAACCTGATGGCCAACTACAAGAAACGTCTGACCTCTGTGATTGCCAACAAGGGTTTTGCCACCAGGTACTAAGTCATGTTTTGCAGAGGGGTCAAATACTTATTTCCCTCAATAAAATGCTAATCAATTTATAACATTTTTGACATGCGTATTTCTGGATTTTTTTGTTGTTATTCTGTCTCTCACTGTTCAAATAAACCTACCATTAAAATGATAGACTGATCATTTCTTTGTCAGTGGGCAAACGTACAAAATCAGCAGGGGATCAAATACTTTTTTCCCTCACTGTAAAGATGCTGCCATTGGATGAAAAAACTAAAAGCCATGACGAATGGTTAATAAGTAGACAACGGTGGCAACTTTGGCTAATTGTGTTGGAAAAATGCAGCACTAGGAGAGCAATGAGATTGAACCGTCAGCACTTTCATTGTATTTTCACAAGCTTCTGGCAAGAGGACCCGAATGTTTTCAAGAGCACGTCAATATCAATGGCCACATACCAGCATTGGCCAAGTTACGACGACTTATACAGTATGTGATAAACACATTGAGAGGATCCCGCTCCTCATACAGCTTCTAGGAACCATCTCCAGTCATTGAATGAGCTTTTCTGGTCCAAAGGCCTAGTTCCAAAATGTGACACTGACATGTGTTCTGGAAGACGGTCAGGTTAGCAAGATGGAGACCCTGTACTCTGGGCAATAAATTAATTATCCTCTACAAAGAATTGAGTGAGAAATAAAAAATAACATATTTTCTTCAGCAAGTCAAAGATTCCATGCAATCGAGAGTTCACACTTATGACAAGTGGTGTAAAGTATTTAGTATTTTTTTGGGGTATCTGTACTTTACTTTACTATTTATATTTTTGACAACTTTTACTTTTACTTCAATACATTCCTAAACAAAATTAAGTACTATTTATTCCATACATTTTCCCTGACACCCAAAAGTATTCGTTACATTTTGAATGCTTAGCAGGACAGGAAAATGGTCCAATTCACACACTTATCAAGAGAACATCCCTGGTCATCCCTAATGTCTCTGATCTGGAGGACTCACTAAACAAAAATGCTTCGTTTGTAAATGATGTCTGAGTGCTCGAGTGTACCCCTGGCTATCCTTAATTTAAAAAACAAGAAAATTGTGCCGTCTGGTATGCTTAATATAAGCAATTTGAAATTATTTATACTTGTACTTTTACTTTTGATACTTAAGTATATTTTTGCAATTACATTTACTTCTTATACTTAAGTATATTTAAAACCAAATACTTTTAGACTTTCACTCAAGTAGTATTTTACTTGGTGACTTTCACTTTTATTTGAGTCATTTTCTATTAAGGTATCTTTACTTTTACTCAAGTATAACTGTTGCTTACTTTTTCCACCACTGCTTATGACGTCCATGAGCAGAACCATGTTGATTAGTTTGCATAGTTGTTTAACTTTCTTTTGTTAAATTTTTCTTGGTGTTTGAAGAATTCATGGGCTAGCGTTCCTTTGCTGGGATGTGTTTTACCCCACCTCTCTGTTAAACTGTGTGCTTTTTCTTTTCTGTTTGTGCTTGCTGAACTTGTGGGTTCATTGTTTGCAATCTTTTTCACTGGGCACGATGGTATTACTCAAATTCCGCTTTTTAAAATGTGCATCTCTCTAATGACTTCTCTGATCGTGTCATTAATTGTTTTAAATCTGTTCATGCAATAATGCTTTGTTCTGTTCTGGTCTCTCAGGGGCCAATCAGGGAACAATACAACAGGAAAAAAAAGAGGACTGAGCACGCCCCCATTCTCATCGACGGGGCTGTAGTGGAACAGGTTGAGAGCTTCAAGTTCCTTGGTGTCCACATCACCAACGAACTATCATGGTCCAAACACACCAAGACAGTCGTGAACAGGGCACGACAAAGCCTATTCCCCCTCAGGAGACTAAAAGATTTGGCATGGGTCCTCAGATCCTCAAAAAATTCTACAGCTGCACCATCAAGAGCATCCTGACTGGTTGCATCACCGCCTGGTATGGCAACTGCTTGGCCTCCGACCGCAAGGCACTACAGAGGGTAGTGCGTACGGCCCAGTACATCACTGGGGCAAAGCTTCCTGCCATCCAGGACCTCTATACCAGGCGGTGTCAGAGGAAGGCCCTCAAAATTGTCAAAGACTCCAGCCACCCTAGTCATAGACTGTTCTCTCTGCTACCGCACGGCAAGCGGTACCGGAGTGCCAAGTCTAGGTCGAAAAGACTTCTCAACAGCTTCTACCCCCAAGCCATAAGACTCCTGAACAGCTAATCATGGCTACCCAGACTATTTGCACTGCCCCCCCACCCCATTCTTTTTACGCTGCTGCTACTCTGTTAAGTATTTATGCATAGTCACTTTAACTCTACCCACATGTACATATTACCTCAACTACCTCAACTAGCCGGTGCCCCCGCACATTGACTCTGTAACGGTACCCCCCTGTATATATAGCCTCCCTACTGTCACTTTATTTTACTTCTGCTCTTTTTTTTCTCAACACTTTTTTTGTTGTTTTATTTTTACTTTTTTTGTTTAAAATAAAGTAAGTAAGCATTTCACTGTAATGTCTGCACCTGTTGTATTCGGCGCATGTGACCAATAACATTTGATTTGATTTGATTTGACTATCTGACTTTAAAAGTGTTGGCCATTCCAGGGGCCACATCCCACAGTCAGCAAATACAGAGTATTGATCAGTCATTAGCACATTATCTCCTCATGGACCATCAGTTACTATGAGCTATTCTTACTTTGACCAGTTGTCACAGAAATCTCCTAGTTGTTTTATAAGTGTTCACTAGTTTGATCCACCTCTAATCTTCTCAGAGAGGACAGTAGCCAGAGGGAAAATCCTTCTTCCATCCACCACTAAAAATAACAATGTTTAAACCCTCCTGTCATGTCGTTGTAAAATACATAGTAACACAACATTCTCACCTGTTTATCATTTAATCTCCTTTCTGATCTGAGGACCATGTGGTCTACGTGTGTGTGCACTAGTGCGTCAGAGTACATGCTCATTGGAAATAGCAGAGAGAATACCAAGACCTTTGCACATAAATAACCACACCTGTGAGCCATTGAAAAATAACTCTTCCAACCAAAGGGTGACTATGAGTGATTATCTGCATCATTCAATTAGTAAATTTGCTTTAAGAGCAAGTAACTTAAATCATAAGAAAACAATTATTCATAAAACTGGTTTAAAAGCGAGTCAATTTAGCCCACAAAACAACACTTTGAGTGTTTAATTTTTGTGGTTCATGGGGTGGCAAGTCTTTATTCGTCATCATGTAACTCAATGGAAATATACTGTAAGACCCCTCAGCAAAGCCCCCAGAAGTCTTTGAAAAATATGAGGACTGCAGGAGTGGTTGAGCAGGGGCAATTTCTAGGCCTTCTTGGTATGGGGTGGGGGCTGTTGGGTAAATTTCCCATTAAGTGAATGTGACTTGGAGGCCATAGGGAATATGATATGGAAGTGAAGAGACAATCAATTTATTCTATAAACATGAAAAATTGCCCTATCTGTTTTCAATTTCCATATGACACATGATCAACAGGGAGCTAAATGTAATACCTAGTGCATCAAATATGTTAACCTCCTAGAGTCGATGCCTGCATGGAAATATAATTAGCATGTTTCAATATTTCATCAAATAATATTTTTATATATATTTTTTATACCTACAGGGGACCTAAAATTCTAAAACAAATACCTAAATGATCCTTGGTATGACCATCTTAAAACAATTCCATATGTTAGCTTAGTAGAAACCCAGCCCCAGGCCCTTAGACCTTTTAAAGAGGCAAACCCTTTCAGCTTTAGATTTAGAACAGTTAGCCTTTACTTCCATCATAAAACTGTCCCCTGCTACATAGTAATTGAAGGGAGCTGATAATTAAATCACAACTAATGTCACAAAGCTAATACAACTCAACCTGGCCGCCAACTAGGTCAGTGCATTTGTCGCACACATCTACGCTGCTTGCGATACTTTAATATCTCCTAAGCCTGCAGAACCAGGGGTCGGGAATTTCCACTCCAAGATTGTCATGGACCAGTGGAAAAGCCCAGTGGACATACTGGGAGTGTCTTAAATGACATGTTATAGCACAATCTCTCATTCTCTTATTTGGGGGTCTCCATCAATAACTATGTTATCATCCTGGACATAGATGTACCTTTCTTTTTTTATGTGACCCGTTTCAGGAGCGTGCATTTGAACGGAAACATTTATTTTTTATCAAAATGCTTTTTTTTTTGGCAGAAATGCCTTCTAGAACATGTGAACTTTCATATGCCTTAATAACAAATTTGTATTCCATCCATAAATACAAATACAATTTTGAATTACGAGCCTAGTTGGTTTAGCCACGGAAAAAGACAGGAACCTTCCTGCTAGCCATGATTGGCTGGGATAATGGATGGGCTAGACATGCCGGGAGATGAGTTTGGATTGGTCTGCCATGTAGCATGCTTCTGTCTATAACGTGAGCTATTCAGTCCTGTACGGTCCTTTCTATAGATCCGTTTTTGAAACATATAACGTTAGCCATCGAGAACTACAAAAGTTTTGCTACTTTTCTCAACAACATTGATGCCCTAAATTTAGCAAGCGCTATCGACAGATCAGTTGGAAAAAGTGATGGGCTACTTTCTGCACGTGCCACTGTCAGTGTGAACCGGTCAGTGTGAACCGGAGTGACTTGACACAATGCTGGCCAAACAAGATGTAGCTACAAACAAAACAGAGTTAAATTGTTCCAGTCTGCCTTGAAGCATTCATCCATGTATGCGGGTAAGAGTCTAGCTGCGTATGATATAAACTTAACAGGTATTAGTATTGGTAAACATGAATATAAAATAAACGTATTTGCTGTCACCCTACACATCCACTTTCCTGATTACCTTTTCATGGCCGCAGAGGGTTCTCACGGGGTGGTCGCGAGAGTGTCAGGGTAGGTGTCTAGTTGTTTCCATTGGTTTAACCACGGTAGAAAGTCCAGACACTACCTCTACCGTGCGCATTCCCCCCGAATACCTCGATTTGGCGCACAAGTTTTCCAACACGCAGGTGACCAAATTACCACCTCATCGGCGGGGGATTGCGTGATAAACCTACAGGTAGACGCTGTGCCTCCCAGGAGTCATGTGTATCCCCTGTCGCAGGCTGAAATGGAGGCTATGGAGACATACGTCTCCGAGTCCCTGCACCAGGGGTTTATCCTTCCCTCCACTTCGCCCGCCTACTCATGTTTATTTTTTGTGAAGAAGAAAGACAGAGCTCTGCGCCCTTGCATTGATTACCGAGCACTGAACAAGGGGACAATACGTTATAGTTATCCTCTACCCCTCATTCCATCTGTGATTGACTCAATGCATGGGGTGCGCTTCTTCGCAAAATTAGATCTCCGGAGTGCGTACAATCCGGTGCGTGTCTGAGAGGGGGACAAGTGGAAGACAGCATTCAGCACAACCACAGGGCATTACAAATACCTGGTGATGCCTTATGGTTTGATGAATGCTCCATCCATCTTCCAGTCCTTTGTGAAAGAGGTGTTTCAGGACATGCTTGGTCGTGGTGTAGTGGTCTACATCGGTGACATTCTGGTGTATTCTGCTACGCGTGCTGAGCATGTGTCCCTGGTTCGCAAAGTGCTGGCCCGACTGTTGGAACATGACCTTTATGCCAATGCAGAAAAGTGTCTGTTTTTCCAGCAGTCCGTCTCCTTCCTCGGATACCGCATTACCACCTCAGGTGTGGAGATGGAGATCGCATTTCAGCAGTTGTAATTGGCCGACTCCAACCCCGGTAAAGGAGGTGAAGAACTTTATTGGCTTTGCCAACTACTATCGGAGGTTTATCCGGGGCTTTGGCAAGGTCGCAGCTCCAATCTCTGTTGAAGGGTGGGCCGTCCCGGCTCCGCTGGTCTGCTGAGGCTGACAGGGCCTTCAGTAACCTGATGGTTCTGTTCACCTCAGCCCCGGTACTGGTATCCTCTATCCCTCCCTGTTGAGGGATTTCCACCGTCGCCATCCGGCTCACCCTGCTCCGCATCCCCCTTGCCGTCTCCGAGGCCGGTGTTGGCGCGCTGCTGGAGCTTCGCGTCAAGGGGTGGGGTACTGTCACAGTCTTCCTCCGAAGCTGCCTCCTCTCCTTGTTCGGGCAGGCTTCGGCGTTCGTCGTCACCGGCCTTCTAGCCACTGCCGCTCCTCATCTCATCATTCCATTTGTTTTGTCTTATTTATTACAAACACCTGGTTCATATCCCCTCATCAGTACCTGTATAAGTGCTACCTCTGCCCCCTTGTCTTTGTGTGTGATTGTTTAATGTGGTGGAGAGAGTGTTTTTACACATTACTGCGTAACTCTGTGGTTCAGAATAAATCCTGTTATTCTGTGATTTAACCTACTGCGCCTGACTCCTTCAAAATCACCTGATCAAATTTGCAGATGATCTCCTGATATAGCTGACCAGTATTGAATGCCCCCTTTGTAAAAAATATTTTCTGAATACTCAAATCAAATCAAATCAATTTTTATTTGCCACATGAGCCGAATACAACAGGTGTAGACATTACAGTGAAATGCTTACTTACAAGCCCTTAACCAACAATGCCATTTAAAAAAAAAGTGTTAAGTAAAGAAAATAAAAGCAAACAACTGAAGAGTAGCAGTAAAATAAAATAACAGTAGGGAGGCTATATACAGGGGGGTACCGGTGCAGAGTCAATGTGCGGGGGCACCGGCTAGTCGAGGTAATTGAGGTAATATGTACATGTGGGTAGAGTTAAAGTGACTATGCATAAATAATAGACAGAGTAGCAGCAGCGTAAAAGAAAGGGGTGGGGGTGGGGGGGGGGGGGGGGCAGTGCAAATAGTCCGGTAGCAATGATTAGCTGTTCAGGAGTCTTATAGCTTGGGGGTAGAAGCTGTTGAGAAGCCTTTTGGACCTAGACTTGGCGCTCCGGTACCGCTTGCCATGCGGTAGCAGAGAGAACAGTCTATGATTAGGGTGGCTGGAGTCTTTGACAATTTTTAGGGCCTTCCTCTGACACCGCCTGGTATAGAGGTCCTGGATGGCAGGAAGCTTGACCCCAGTGATGAACTGGGCCGTACGCACAACCCTCTGTATCGCCTTGCGGTCGGAGGCTGAGCAGTTGCCATACCAGGTGGTGATGCAACCAGTCAGGATGCTCTCGATGGTGCAGCTGTATAACATTTTGAGGATCTGAGGACCCATGCCAAATCTTTTCAGTCTCCTGAGGGGGAATAGGCTTTGTCGTGCCCTCTTCACGACTGTCTTGGTGTGTTTGGACCATGATAGTTTGTTGGTGATGTGGACACCAAGGAACTTGAAGCTCTCAACCTGTTCCACTACAGCCCCATCGATGAGAATGGGGGCGTGCTCAGTCCTCTTTATTTCCCTGTAGTCCACAATCATCTCCTTTGTCTTAATCACGTTGAGGGAGAGGTTGTTATCCTGGCACCACACGGCCATGTCTCGGACCTCCTCCTTATAGGCTGTCTCATCGTTGTCGGTGATCAGGCCTACCACTGTTGTGTCGTCAGCAAACTTAATGATGGTGTTGGAGTCGTGCCTGGCCATGCAGTCATGGGTGAACAGGGAGTACAGGAGGGGACTGAGCACGCACCCCTGAGGGGCCCCCGTGTTGAGGATCAGCGTGACAGATGTGTTGTTACCTACCCTTACCACCTGGGAGCGGCCCGTGAGGAAGTCCAGAATCCAGTTGCAGAAGGAAGTGTTTAGTCCCAGGATCCTTAGCTTAGTGATGAGCTTTGAGGGCACTATGGTGTTGAACGCTGAGCTGTAGTCAATGAATAGCATTCTCACGTAGGTGTTCCTCTTGTCTCTGTGGTTTCTGGGATAATGGTGTTGCCTGTAATCCATGGCTTCTGGTTGGGGTATGTACGTACGGTCACTGTGGGGACGACGTCATCAATGCACTTATTGATGAAGCCAGTGACTGATGTGGTGTACTCCTCAATGCTATCTGAAGAATCCCAGAACATATTCCAGTCTGTGCTAGCAAAACAGTCCTGTAGCTTAGCATCTGCATCATCTGACCACTTTTTTATTTATTTAGTTTTTGCTTATAAACAGGAATCAGGAGAATAGTGTTATGGTCAGATTTGCCAAATATTACAGTTTTTAATGTCCCGTTGGTAGGATAACCGTGATCTTAGGTCGTCCAATTTGTTCTCAAATGATTGCATATTGGCTAACAGTATTGATGGAAGAGGCAGTTTACTCGCTTGCCGTCGGATCCTTACAAGGCACCCCGACCTACGTCCACGATATCTCCATCTCTTTCTCATGCGAATGACAGGGATTTGGGACTTGTCGGGTGTCTGTAGGATATCCTTCGCGTCTGGCTCGTTGAAGAAAAAATCTTTGTCCAATATGAGGTGAGTAATCGCTGTCCTGATGTCTAGAAGCTCTTTTTGGTCATAAGAGATGTGGCAGAAACATTATGTACAGAATAAATTACATATAGCGCGAAAAAACACACATAATAGTACAATTGTTTAGAGGGCTGTAAAACGGCAGCCATCTTCTCCGGCGCCACTTGGTCAGAATATCAGGATATATAATGTACATGGAAGAAAACTAAATAATGGCAATAGGAAAAATAAAAATAATAACTCACGATCTACAGCAATCGTTAAAGTGGACCACTAAAAATATTAAAAACTTAAGATGCTTAATAAGTGACAACAAACAACAAATATATAAAGATAACTGTGTTCCATTACTTAACAATATGAAAGCAGATTTAATTAAATGGAATAATCTTCCCATACATCTTACAGGTAGAATAAACCTCTTCAGAATGACATGGATCCCAAGTGTTTTTGTATTTATTTTCGGTAATACCAATTACCCCACCAAAGGTACACTCGGTCATAACATACTTTATATGGGTAAATACAATTCATCGAAGGTAGTTTTAACCTTCCAGACTTGGAATTGTATCAACTCGCTACTCAGGGCTTTTACTTGCGACATATCATTAAATGCACTAAAGAGAAACAATGGGTACGTATTGAAGATGTGCTTGCACATCCCCAGAATCTTTTTATGTGTTTATTTTAAAAAGCAATTTTGGATTGACCAATGTAGATATTTTCAAATACATCCAACTTAAAAGTTTTAAATCACATCAGAGCAATCTTGAGGGAATCCTATTTCAGCCAGAAAAGGATATTCATATGATTAGTAAGTGGGGAAAAAAAGTATTTAGTCAGCCACCAATTGTGCAAGTTCTCCCACTTAAAAAGATGAGAGAGGCCTGTAATTTTCATCATAGGTACATGTCAACTATGACAGACAAATTGAGAATTTTTATTCCAGAAAAAACATTGTAGAATTTTTAATGAATTTATTTGCAAATTATGGTGGAAAATAAGTATTTGGTCACCTACAAACAAGAAGATTTCTGGCTCTCACAGACCTGTAACTTCTTCTTTAAGAGGCTCCTCTGTCCTCCACTCATTACCTGTATTAATGGCACCTGTTTGAACTTGTTATCAGTATAAAAGACACCTGTCCACAACCTCAAAGAGTCACACTCCAAACTCCACTATGGCCAAGATCAAAGAGCTGTCAAAGGACACCAGAAACAAAATTGTAGACCTGCACCAGGCTGGGAAGACTGAATCTGCAATAGGTAAGCAGCTTGGTTTGAAGAAATCAACTGTGGGAGCAATTATTAGGAAATGGAAGACATACAAGACCACTGATAATCTCCCTCGATCTGGGGCTCCACGCAAGATCTCACCCCCTGGGGTCAAAATGATCACAAGAACGGTGAGCAAAAATCCCAGAACCACACGGGGGGACCTAGTGAATGACCTGCAGAGAGCTGGGACCAAAGTAACAAAGCCTACCATCATTAACACACTACGCCGCCAAGGACTCAAATCCTGCAGTGCAAGACGTGTCCCCCTGCTTAAGCCAGTACATGTCCAGGCCCGTCTGAAGTTTGCTAGAGTGCATTTGGATGATCCAGAAGAGGATTGGGAGAATGTCATATGGTCAGATGAAACCAAAATATAACTTTTTGGTAAAAACTCAACTCGTCGTGTTTGGAGGACAAAGAATGCTGAGTTGCATCCAAAGAACACCATACCTACTGTGAAGCATGGGGGTGGAAACATCATGCTTTGGGGCTGTTTTTCTGCAAAGAGACCAGGACGACTGATCCGTGTAAAGGAAAGAATGAATGGGGCCATGTATCGTGAGATTTTGAGTGAAAACCTCCTTCCATCAGCAAGGGCATTGAAGAAGAAACGTGGCTGGGTCTTTCAGCATGACAATGATCCCAAACACACCGCCCGGGCAACGAAGGAGTGGATTCGTAAGAAGCATTTCAAGGTCCTGGAGTGGCCTAGCCAGTCTCCAGATCTCAACCCCATAGAAAATCTTTGGAGGGAGTTGAAAGTCCGTGTTGCCCAGCAACAGCCCCAAAACATCACTGCTCTAGAGGAGATCTGCATGGAGGAATGGGCCAAAATACCAGCAACAGTGTGTGAACACCTTGTGAAGACTTACAGAAAACGTTTGACCTGTGTCATTGCCAACAAAGGGTATATAACAAAGTATTGAGAAACTTTTGTTATTGACCAAATACTTATTTTCCACCATAATTTGCAAATAAATTAATTAAAAATCCTACAATGTGATTTTCTGGATTTTTTTTTCTCATTTTGTCTGTCATAGTTGACGTGTACCTATGATGAAAATTACAGGCCTCTCTCATATTTTTAAGTGGGAGAACTTGCACAATTGGTGGCTGACTAAATACTTTTTTTCCCCACTGTATAACTGACAATCTCTTAGAAAAAAATATAAACTATTGGAGCCAAGATTGAAAAAGAACTGATATTGGAACACGATGGAAGGAATGTTGGAACATAACTGACGAGATGGAACGTAGCTGACGAGATTACAGTTAACAAAAATGTACCGTTAATCAAATCAAATCAAATCAAATCAAATCAAATTTTATTGGTCACATGCGCCGAATACAACAGGTGCAGACATTACAGTGGAATGCTTACTTACAGCCCTTAACCAACAGTGCATTTATTTTAAACAAAAATAAAATAACAAAAAAAATATATAATGAAACAAATTTTTTTTTTTTTAAATTTCAATAAAATAAATTCTTTAAAAAAACAATCAATATAAAAATATAAGAAAAAAATATTTAAAAATTAGATTAAAAAAATATAAATAATAATAATTATGTGTTGAGAAAAAAAAGAGCAGAAGTAAAATAAAGTGACTGTAGGGAGGCTATATATACAGGGGGGTACCGTTGCAGAGTCAATGTGCGGGGGCACCGGCTAGTTGAGGTAGTTGAGGTAATATGTACATGTGGGTAGAGTTAAAGTGACTATGCATAAATACTTAACAGAGTAGCAGCAGCGTAAAAAGGATGGGGTGGGGGGGCAGTGCAAATAGTCCGGGTAGCCATGATTAGCTGTTCAGGAGTCTTATGGCTTGGGGGTAGAAGCTGTTGAGAAGTCTTTTGGACCTAGACTTGGCACTCCGGTACCGCTTGCCGTGCGGTAGCAGAGAGAACAGTCTATGACTAGGGTGGCTGGAGTCTTTGACAATTTTGAGGGCCTTCCTCTGACACCGCCTGGTATAGAGGTCCTGGATGGCAGGAAGCTTTGCCCCAGTGATGTACTGGGCCGTACGCACTACCCTCTGTAGTGCCTTGCAGTCGGAGGCCAAGCAGTTGCCATACCAGGCGGTGATGCAACCAGTCAGGATGCTCTCGATGGTGCAGCTGTAGAATTTTTTGAGGATCTGAGGACCCATGCCAAATCTTTTTAGTCTCCTGAGGGGGAATAGGCTTTGTCGTGCCCTCTTCACGACTGTCTTGGTGTGTTTGGACCATGATAGTTCGTTGGTGATGTGGACACCAAGGAATTTGAAGCTCTCAACCTGTTCCACTACAGCCCTGTCGATGAGAATGGGGGCGTGCTCAGTCCTCTTTTTTTTCCTGTAGTCCACAATCATCTCCTTTGTCTTGGTCACGTTGAGGGAGAGGTTGTTGTCCTGGCACCACACGGCCAGATCTCTGACCTCCTCCCTATAGGCTGTCTCATCGTTGTCGGTGATCAGGCCTACCACTGTTGTGTCGTTGGCAAACTTAATGATGGTGTTGGAGTCGTGCCTGGCCATGCAGTCATGGGTGAACAGAGAGTACAGGAGGGGACTGAGCACGCACCCCTGAGGGGCCCCCGTGTTGAGGATCAGTGTGGCAGATGTGTTGTTACCTACTCTTACCACCTGGGAGCGGCCCGTCAGGAAGTCGCAGGATCCAGTTGCAGAGGGAGGTGTTTAGTCCCAGGATCCTTAGCTTAGTGATGAGCTTAGAGGGCACTATGGTGTTGAATGCTGAGCTGTAGTCAATGAATAGCATTCTCACGTAGGTGTTCCTCTTGTCCAAGTGGGAAAGGGCAGTGTGGAGTGCAATAGAGATTGCATCATCTGTGGATCTGTTGGGGCGGTATGCAAATTGGAGTGGGTCTAGGGTTTCTGGGATAATACTGTTGATGTGAGCCATGACCAGCCTTTCAAAGCACTTCATGGCTACAGACGTCAGTGCTACGGGTCGGTAGTCATTTAGGCAGGTTATCTTAGAGTCCTTGGGCACGGGGACTATGGTGGTCTGCTTGAAACATGTTGGTATTACAGACTCAGTCAGGGACATGTTGAAAATGTCAGTGAAGACACTTGCCAGTTGGTCAGCACATGCTCGGAGTACACGTCCTGGTAATCCGTCTGGCACTGCGGCCTTGTGAATGTTGACCTGCTTAAAAGTCTTACTCACATCGGCTACGGAGAGCGTGATCACATAGTCATCCGGAACAGCTGGTGCTCTCATGCATGCTTCAGTGTTGCTTGCCTCGAAGCGAGCATAGAAGTGGTTTAGCTCGTCTGGTAGGCTTGTGTCACTGGGCAGCTCGCGGCTGTGCTTCCCTTTGTAGTCTGTAATAGTTTTCAAGCCCTGCCACATCCGACGAGCGTCAGAGCCAGTGTAGTACGATTCAATCTTAGACCTGTATTGACTCTTTGCCTGTTTGATGGTTCGTCGGAGGTCATAGCGGGATTTCTTATAAGCGTCCGGGTTAGAGTCCCGTTCCTTGAAAGCGGCAGCTCTACCCTTTAGCTCAGTGCGGATGTTTCCTGTAATCCATGGCTTCTGGTTGGGGTATGTACGAACGGTCACTGTGGGGACGACATCATCGATGCACTTATTGATGAAGCCAGTGACTGATGTGGTGTACTCCTCAATGCTGTCTGAAGAATCCCGGAACATTTTCCAGTCTGTGCTAGCAAAACAGTCCTGTAGCTTAGCATCTGCGTCATCTGACCACTTTTTTATTAACCGAGTCACTGGTGCTTCCTGCTTTAGTTTTTGCTTATAAGCAGGAATCAGGAGGATAGAGTTATGGTCAGATTTGCCAAATGGAGGGCGAGGGAGAGCTTTGTATGCGTCTCTGTGTGTGGAGTAAAGGTGGTCTAGAGTTTTTTTCCCTCTGGTTGCACATTTAACATGCTGGTAGAAATTAGGTAGAACGGATATAAGTTTCCCTGCATTAAAGTCCCCGGCCACTAGGAGCGCTGCATCTGGATGAGCGTTTTCCTGTTGATTAATGGCCTTGTACAACTCATTCAGTGCAATCTTAATGCCAGCATTGGTTTGTGGTGGTAAATAGACAGCTATGAAAAATATAGATGAAAACTCTCTTGGTAAATAGTGTGGTCTACAGCTTATCATAAGATACTCTACCTCAGGCGAGCAAAACCTCGAGACTTCCTTAGTATTTGATTTTGTGCACCAGCTGTTGTTTACAAATATACACAGACCGCCACCCCTTGTCTTACCGGAGTCAGCCGTTCTGTCCTGCCGATGTAGCGTATAGCCTGCTAGCTGAATGTTATCATTGTCGTTGTTCAGTCACGACTCGGTGAAACAATCTTCGTCCAATACGAGGTGAGTAATCGCTGTCCTGATATCCAGAAGCTCTTTTTGGTTATAAGAGACGATGGCAGAAACATTATGTACAAAATAAATTACAAATAACGCGGAAAAACACACATAATAGTACAATTGGTTAGAGGGCTGTAAAACGGCAGCCATCTTCTCCGGCGCTGTTTGTGGAATCCAGTATAAATTAATGTATAGAATTTATTATACAAAAGACAAAATTCACAAATTCTACAGCACAACGGTCATGTCTGAAGTGTAAAACTACTAATGACTCATAAATTCATGCCTTCTGGGAATGTTATATATATATAAATCCAAAGGTTATGGGCGGAGTTGGAAAGATGGCTGTCAGAAATATTGCAATGTAAATTTACTTTTAATTCATCTATCTGCATATTTCAAGACATGGCATATAAGGGTGCAGTGAGATACCCGATGGGTTGGACAATACTTTTCTCATAAATCATTAAAAAAATATATTAAAAAATCCTTTGTCGTTCACGCATTGGAAAGATCAAATGCTTTGCTATCAAAAAATTCAAATTGTGTGGGCAACGGAGAGAAACAAAATGGTGCCGTTTGAGGCCATGTGGCGGAAGGTGATACGGGTGCCAAAAATAGGGATGAGGGCCAGTGGGTCTGGGCAGGTGACCGTGTTTTTCTTTCTGCTTGCATTTTGTATTTATATTTTGATGTGTGTATTTTCTGTAATTTATGTAATTCAGGGCTCATCTGTAAAAGAGGCCTTGGTCTCAGTATGACTCACTGATAAAATAGGTTAAAAAAAAAGGGGTGATGTAGTTGTCGTTTGTATGTGTATGTTTTGTATTGTTGATAAAATCTTATAAAACATTTTAAAAAGATGGCATCATTCTTGGTATTACTAGAGTTCATCTGCAGGGTTGATCCCACGGTACGGTGCAAGGGTGACCTCGACGTACAGTTTATACATTTATAATGGAATGTGAGGAGACCTTGATGTAAGTTATGTCCGCGTCCCTAAAAAGACATACCCTTTACTATACAACAGAGCTCTGAAGCAATCCACATCTAAACTACTTACAATCTCTCACAATTTCCCATACAGTTATCACATCCATCTCATGTTTAACATAATATATAAGTAAGTAAAATGCCTTTATGTATCCAAAAACAGCTGTGAAGTTATTGGCCAAAAATGGAGTACAGTATTATTACCTCAAAATGTTTCAACAGTCTGACTAACTACTCAAAATACAGCAAACTGTTACAACAGTTACAACAGTCTGACTAAGTACTTTGCAGGATAACAACCCATAACATCTGGAAACTTCAATCAAAGTGATGAAAGACCACATACGTAAAACATGTCAGTATCGGTGCCAACATGTTCCCGCCAAGATTGATTTTGACTAATTTCAGTGTCAATGTTTCTGAAAACTTCCCAACTCAGTCCATCATGTTGAAAATTACATATGCTCTTTTTTTGCTATTCTCTAAGGAACATGCTTCAATTAACCTGATATTTAATATTTTATAATATTTTATATTTAGTAATACAAAGCCAACCATTGCCTCTAATGCAAACTAGAACTAGAATGGAAAATTTGTTGAGTTCTTAAATCCAACGTTTAAAGATCCTGTGCAATCCCTTTCTCCTTCGATTTAATGAGTACATTAGCCACAAGATAAAGATCTATACTTATCTTTCCTAAAGATCAAAAATATGTAATGACTTCTAAACACGAGAGCTTGGAGATTGACAGGGTCAGTTCTGTAATGAGTCTTCTCAAGATGTGAGAGGGACAGTATGCTGTGCTTTTGGACATTCAATAAACATTTGGTCGCTGGTAATATTTGTGGTTACCATTTAACAACATCATGTTACAACTTAACCAAAGATGCACGTCAGATATTCTATACAGGCCCATTTGAAATCAGTTGCTGTGAACTTCCCTATTAAAACCGTTAGTCTATTGATGCACCCGTGCGTCAATCTAAGTAACATAATATAAAAATCCCGATCGAAATCCATCAGTTTAACCTTTTAATGCGTAATCTCTAAATATCAATAACGGCCCTTACAGCGGGAGTTCTTTTTGCACGCGGTACCAGAATTCTATTCTTCTGTTCTAGAATTTGATTGTTGCATTTTGCCTCTATTCTCTGCACCCCTCAAGACTGCATTTTCTGCTTTATATGAGGCTTTATAAAACTGTATTTTTTAACCACTCAGTATATTATCCTTTTTGCCTATAGCAGTAGCGGCGAGATCAATAGTATTTTTGATAATTATATAATTATTATCATCTATGTTACATTTATTATTATCTGAAAGAGGCTTTGGCATTAGCCTGTCTGAGGGGCTGCACGTGTGAGACAGGGCAGGAAACCTGAGGTCTGCTGTGTTTGATACAATAGTGGCAAACAAATAAAGTGAGAGTATCCAATTGTTTTTATTTTCATTAAAAAAAACAATTGGCCTTCATTTTATCATCATGTCAACATATTATCACTAGCCTAAAGATGCCTGCCTCGTTGCCAAGCGAGGAAGATATTTAGCAATCATCTTATGCGGTGTGTATTATGGCTTGGATATGTTTTAGCATGGTCGTGGCGGAGGAAAGTGTGAACAGGGTGGATCAAGTCATGTAAGCAACAAAGTGAGGTTGTTTTTGCGGATGATCAGATTGAATGGTGTGTGTGTGTAATCAGCTATATTGTTTGCAGAGACCGTGTCATGAGTGAGGCGAGGTTGTAGATATAATAGGTTATCGTAAACTATGGAGCTAGAGAGGATTATCTAGGTTATTGCTTTGGCGTCACCTATGTTACGTGGGTGGACCAGTGATCGATCTCCTTCCAAAACGTAGTTACATTTTTATAAATGTCAAGTATTACTGACTACAAACCCCCCTAAAATGGTTTTAGCCAAATCTGGCAACCCTGTTTAGCTAGGCAGTAGGCTTGTATTTGAGGTGATAATCTGTGAGGTGATAACACTTTATTTGCTTTGAGATTTGTCAAAAAATGTAAATGACTTGTCAAGTAATGTGCTCCAGTTCTTGTATACACTGTAACAAGCACATCGAAGACTTATAATATTGTAATGACCCAGCTGGGTCATAAAGGAAAAAAAGACGGGCACCAGGTGTACAGGGCAGAACACAGGTTTATTCCTAAATTGGGCTATTGTTCAGGCCACAGCCCACGCCGCTAAATTCCGAACGTACACAAATATAACATGTCAAGTTAAGGGTCCTGAACAGAAGAGAGAGAGATGAGACAGTAACCCCTATTTATGCATTTCAAAACCCAGCGGGATTACCCATCATACCCCCCCCCCCAACCTTTCCGTCTGTTCTGGCATATTTAACCCCTGCTAGCACCCATGAGAACAATAACACACCCACGAACACAGAACACAATACCGGGTCGTTACATAGACCCCCCCCCCCCCCCTTTCTAAACCCTACCCCCTAGGGTTACAAAACAAAATCCTTAAAACGACCCGGAGGTCGCATCAGTCTCTTGTGCCTCCCTGTGACTCTCACCGGTGGACCCCCAGAACACTCATCTGCCCCAATGTCATTTCCAGCGTCCTTCGAAGAGGCAGCCCCCGCCCCAGGCTCAGGTTGCGCTAGAGTCTCCTCGCTAGACTGTTCCCGTGGGCTCACATCAGAGTCCTCACTTCCATTCCCTACCGTTTTTCTCCCTCTGTAGGGCGCCAATCAGTCCCGGTGGACCACCACCTTCCTGCTCCGTGGGGGGACCTCCACCCGGTACGTCACCTCCCCCACTCTCTCTATCACCAGACACGGCCCCACCCAGGCACTGTCCAGCTTTGGGCACTGCCCCTTCTTGCGCGTGGGGTTGTGAAGCCACACGCGTTCTCCCGCTCCAAAGTGCCTCCCCCTAGTGCGTGAGTCATAGTGGCGCTTTTGGCGCATCCCTGCGTTCTCGAATTGCTCTCTTGCGAAGGTGTGAGCTGCTTCTAACCGGTTCAGCAGACGACGAACATAGTTCGTGCCTGTCGTCGTTATCAGGAGGGTAGCCAAACGTCAATTCGGCTGGGGTGCGCAACTCACGACCTAACATTAGTAGCGCTGGGGAGCACGCAGTCGATTCTTGAACAGCCGACTTACATGCCATAAGAATAAACGGTAAGTGGGTGTCCCAATCTCTCTGGTGTTTTGAGGTAACAATGGCCAGCTGTTGTGCTAATGTTCTGTTTAATCTTTCCACCAGCCCATCACTCTGGGGGTGAAGCGGAGTAGTGCGCGTCTACACAACTCTGAGAACACCCGTGACTCAAAGTATCTCCCCTGGTCGCTGTGTATAGACTGTGGCACCCCAAACTGACTGATTATTCCCCCTACCAATGCATCAGCTACTGTCTCTGCCTCCTGGTCTGGGAGAGGGTAAGCCTCTGGCCACTTGGTGAAGTAGTCCATAGCAGTTAGAATCCACCTGTTACCGCTGTCTGTGGTTGGAAATGGCCCCACTATGTCTACCCCCAGTCTCTCCATGGGCTCCCCTACTGGAAATGGTTGTAGGAGGGCGTGTGACTGACCTGGAGGTCCTTTTTTAGCAGCACACTCGTCGCACTGCCTACAAAAGTCCTCCACATCCCTCCTGTGCCTGGCCCAATAGAAGCCTTTACACACGCGCTTTAACGCATGCGTAAAGGAGACCCTAAAATGGAGACGCTAAAATGCCCTGCGCCTATTCCCCCGTAAAGCTGCTGTAACACGCTCCCTTGCAGCCTTTTGGGCACCACTACCTGCCACGTAATATCTCCTGTAGCTGGCTTTTTCCACCCCCTCTGGAGCACTCCCTCAGCCACTCTAAGGACTGTGAATTTAGCCCACAGTCCTTTGGTGACTGATGATAGAGGGGCTCCTTCCCCCCACGGCGGTCGTCTTCTCTCTTCCACCCACCGCAGCACAGGACGCAGCTCTGCGTCCTCCTCCTGGTGACGCCTCCACTCCCCGACGTCCACAGCCTCCCGACACTCTGTCACACTCAACTGACTCACCGTGGCGGTGACTCCCTCCTCCATGCACAGTTCTCTCTCTCGCTCCACCCGTTTGGCGCAGTACCCACAGCCATCCTCAGCACACGGGTGGCGGGACAAGATGTCTGCATTGCTGTGGCGAAGGCCGGCCCTGTGCTCCACCTGGAAGTTGTAGGGTCGCAGCTCCTCCAGCCAGCGGGTGATCTGACCCTCTGGCTCCTTGAAGGAGAGAAGCCACTGCAGGGTGGAGTGATCCGTCCGGACCACAAACGGCAGGCCCCCCAGGTAGTACTTGAAATGGCGTACTGCTGCCACGACAGCCAAAAGCTCTCTCCTTGTCACGCAGTTGCGTTTTTCAGCCTTATCAAAAGTTCTGCTGTAATAAGCTACTACGTGCTCCCCGTCAGGACCACGCTGAGCCAGCACAGCCCCCAAGCCCTCATTGCTTGCGTCGGTCTCCAGGATGAACGGACGGTTCGGGTCTGGTGAGGCCAGGACAGGGGCCTCCACCAGGGCACGTTTGAGAGTCTCAAACGCCCGCTGGTGCTCATCGGTCCACTGAAAAACAGTGTCCTCCTTGAGAAGGTGGTTCAAAGGAGCCACTACCCCCGCAAACCCCTTCACAAACCCCCAGCCCCAGGAAGCTCTTAACCTCTTTTTTCCCCCCTGGAACTGGCCACCCCCTCACAGCCTCCACTTTGTCTGGCATCGTGCTGATGCCCTCACCACCCAGCTGATGACCCAGGAACGCCACCTCCCTTTGCATGAAATGGCACTTTTCCGGATGTAATTTTAGCCCTGCCCCCAGGATCCTCTCCAACACTCGCCTAAGTGCCCCCAGTGCCCCCTCAAACGATGTGCCGTGCACCAATATGTCGTCTAGGTACACGACACACTCGTCTCTCGGAACCCCCGCCAGCACTCTGTCCATGAGCCTCTCAAAGGTGGCAGGAGCATTACAGAGCCCGAAGCACAGCACCTTGAACTGCCAATGGCCCCTATCCGTGGAGAAGGCAGTTTTTTCACATGCCCCAGGCGAGAGGGGCACCTGCCAGTAGCCACTGCGCAGATCAAGGGAGGAGAACCACGAGGACCCTCTCACGTGGTCTAGCGACTCATCGATCTTCGGTAGGGGGTAAGAGTCTTTAGTGGTGACAGAATCTAGGCCCCTGTAGTCAACACAAAACCTAAGTTTACCCCCTTTCTTAGGCACCATGACGACCGGCGCGGACCATGGGCTATCTGATGGCTCAATGAAATCAACCCGCAACATGTCAACAATAGCTGTGTCTGCTGCTTCCCTCTTGTCAAGGGGAATACGACGGGCCAAATTTTAATGGGTCAGGCGTCCCCAGTGTCGATGTCGTGCTGAACTAGGTGCGTTTGCCCTACCTCATCTTCCCCCCAAGCGAAGCTATCTTTAAAGTCCAACAGCAGCTGCTTTAACTCTCTGTTGTCTCTCATCCAGACCTTGACAGTTTTTCAGCCACACAGCCTCAACGGCGTCGATAGCTTCCTCCTTCCCCCCGTCGGGCTGATGGGGTGAAGGAGCCAGTGTGTTTTGGGCTACTGGGCTGCCTGTGCTTGCACCATTATGGGGAGTGAAGGTCGTTGCCGCCGGACACAGCTGCTGGGATGGAACAACGACCAAGTGAGCAGCCGGGACGACCAGTGGAGTTTCGGCAAGCTTGGAGGAAGACGGAGGGACAGCCCTGCCCCCTGCTGGCCCTCCCGAAGGCGACATTCCCACTATGGGCCCCCCCCGACAGCCTCAAAGTGCCCACAGCTAAGTCCAACTGAGCCCCACAGTTTTTCAAAAAGTCCATTCCCAGTATACATGGGTCCTGCACCGCTGCTACCCACATCGGACACCCCACAGTTCTCCCCCTCACAGTCACAGACAGCTGACACTTCCCTAACATGGGGGCTAGCTCCCCCGTGACAGTCCGCAGCTGGACAAGGGTTGGCTCCACCCGCACCCCAACAGGTAGTGTGTCTGGTCTCCTGTAGAGCCCGTGTCGACCAGGGCCAAACATTCCACCCCCTCTACCTTGACGATGACATTGCAGAAGTCCCCAACGGTGGTACGTCCCACCACAACTACCGGACTAGGAAACACGGCGGCAGCTACACCCTGGGGGAGCAGGTCCCCACCCTCTTGCCTGCGCTGCTGGGTACCTCTTCTGCTTACTGTGTGTTCGGGGGCGGGGAGGGGGGGGTGGGCCCACGCTGCCCCCTGCACGAGAACCCGCTGTCATTTCCCTGGTGACGGGAGAATCTGTCACACTCCCGCTGAATGTGGCCAGGCTGGCCACAACCCCAGCAGACAATGGGAGTTGAGCTGACACTGCGATGTTGTCTGGATCCCCTCTCAATGACAAGCGAAGCGGTCTTGACTAACCCGCCCAACTCGTCGACCCACTCTGGTTTGGTGACCCCCGGCACCCCGGCCACCGCTGCTCTCACCTCTGGTTGACTGGCAACCTCCACTCTCACTCCCTCACCCCAGATCAGCTCTCTCTTCCTGGCTATCTCCACTGCAGCCCGCAGAGATGGTGGGTCCGCCATCTGAACATGCTTACCCAGTTCGGTGGAAGAGAGCGCTCTAATAAAACTGTCCCGTACCAGCTCGTCTTGCACCCCAATTGGCATAGTTGCATAAGCCCCCCTGGTCAGGCTCAGAATACCACTTGCCAACGCCTTTAATGATTCCCCCTGAAGTCTCTTTTTGTTACTCAGTTCAATCCGCAGCATGTTGGGCTGCGCGTCACTGCCGAAACGGCCCCCCAATGTCTCCACTAGCGCACCGTAGTCGCCCCTCTCATCCGGGGCTAGCGTTAGCAGGCATTCCGACGCCTCCTCTGCCAGGCTTAGGGCAAGCTGTAACGCTTTCGTCTCATCAGACCACATCCAGGCTCTAGCCAACAACTCGAATTGAAAAAAACTTTTAATTTACCTTGTCCATTGAACTTTGGAAGTTTAGCTGCTACCGTGGCTAATGGCAATAGGGCGCTGCCATCTCTGTTTACATAAGCAGGCCCAGCCATTTCCGCACCCGGTGATGTCGACATCCCCGTCGCTGTGACGTCTGTTCTGGTCGAGCGGTGTGAAGGAAAACCTGCCAGTTCTGCCATCTTGCTGACTGACAATTTAACTTCCGCCATGTGGCTCTCCAGCACTTCTACAGCAGTCGCCGCCTGACCCTCCCGACCGGGTACCCTCGAGCCCACAACGGACACTTTGTCGGACTCTTCCTTAATTTTCCGCCTCGCCCGAGCATCATGACCGTAGATGCGAGTCACGCTAAAGCCAACCACGGCCTATACTGAAACAGCTAACTCGCCTAATCTCGATCTATCCCGTAGTTCGAATGCACTTCTGACACCAATGTAATGACCCAGCTGGGTCATAAAGGAAAAAAAGACGGGCACCAGGTTTACAGGGCAGAACACAGGTTTATTCCTAAATTGGGCTATTGTTCAGGCCACAGCCCACGCCGCTAAATTCCGAACGTACACAAATATAACATGTCAAGTTAAGGGTCCCGAACAGAAGAGAGAGAGATGAGACAGTAACCCCTATTTATGCATTTCAAAACCCATCGGGATTACCCATCATACCCCCCCCCCCCCCAACCTTTCCATCTGTCCTGGCATATTTAACCCCTGCTAGCACCCATGAGAACAATAACACACCCACGAACACAGAACACAATACCGGGTCGTTACAATATGCTGAAAAGTGGCCAAACTAAGTTGATCTTATTTGGGCATCTTTGACTTTCAATTTGTTTATTTCCGTCTTATAGTGAATGGCATTCTGGGATTAGGGAGTTTTTGCTTGTTAAACATAAACAAACATGGCCGCCATCATAAAGAATGTAGCCGCTGTTAGCTTAGCTGACACGGATCTCTTTTCTAAACAATATTACATTTCTCCCTTGTGCTCACCAGGGATGTGGTACATTGTAAACAAGTCTAGCTGTAAGGTCGCTAATTTATGTTTAGTTTTTTTTGTCAGCGCAACCTGTTATTTCGACTGGTTTAAGGAATGAGTTTGGCTGTGAATGTGTTCCGTGTGACACTTGCAGTGGCGATTTTAGCATGTAATTCTTGGTGGGAAAACTCAACAAATAATTTTTGGTGCCATGCCAGCAAAACAACTACATAACACTAAACAATACATTAATTGCACTATAACGGTGACAAACGGTGCCCACAAACAGTTAGGGCCTACATAAAGCTATCCCAACAGCAGAGCTTTCCTTTCAGCACCATGGAGTGAATCCTTACCACCGCTACACCTGGCTATCAGCAGAGCCTTGTCTGACAGCGAAACAGTTCATTCAGCCTCCTTTACTGTCTTTTTAAAAACCATAGCTGTTATGGCTGACTTGCTTAAACAAATGTGGTTACTACTGACTCCTTGTGGATTTGTGTAAGTTGATAAGAACCATATTCTCCTTCAATAATAATGAACGCCAAATTGAGTTTTGAGTTTTGAACCATACACAAGCATTATTACATTTATGTTCAGTAAATTCAACACTAAGCTCTAAGTGTAAGCAAGTGCAAGCAAACAAGCTGCGACGAGGTTGGCCTATTCGTTCAGCACTTTCAAAATGGACACAGACAGAACTTCAGATAGATGTTAGTTCAGATACATTCAGCAAGATGCTGAGGCAATAACTCTTCTTTAAGTCACCACACACAGAGAGAGAGAGAGAGAGAGAGAGAGAGAGAGAGAGAGAGAGAGAGAGAGAGAGAGAGAGAGAGAGAGAGAGAGAGAGAGAGAGAGAGAGAGATGAGAGAGAGAGAGAGAGAGAGAGAGAGAGAGAGAGAGAGAGAGAGAGAGAGAGAGAAACTCAGTTACCAGTTGAAGTATTTTATTAGGCCTATGTGGTCTAAAAAGGAAGGAAAATACAATGATGAGGATCCACTTTTATATACAATATACCGAAGCACAGTCAGCGCATTGTGCAAACAAAACAACCCTCGTAACATCAACTGGAATTACATGGGTCTATTTGTAGAAAACAATTATTTGAATGGGAAGAGACTGTCACTGGCAAACATGGTTACAGACCCAACAACATTATCAAGTATCTCCTCCTCGTCAAGAAAAGTACATGAGCTAATTATAATACACAAAGTAAGCAACACTATTAAATAATTCCAACATTCCCTAAAATGATGAATAAGATACTCATGAGATCTATATAAGCAATAGGCCTATAACAATTGAGATGTGCAAACTATGGCATAAGGGAACGATGAGTGGATAAGACACAATCCGTAATTTCGAATAAGACATTAATGAGCGATCTAAGATGGACGTAGTCAATATAACTATTTGTTTAGCACTTTTGAAATGTACAATGACAGAATTCAGAACACGGGCCGTTCTTACAGTATTCTCCCTGTACACCAAGTCAGAACTGTAGGATAAATAAAGGGGGCATATAAGCAGACAAAAAAAGCTCTTACAATATTTGATGATGACATTTCTCTAAAACAGGCTATAGGCTACATGTGCACCACCAAGTCAGAACAGTAGGCTAAGTTCTGAGGAGGAAAGGGACCAAATTATTAGGGTGAGGCACATGGGCTACTAACAGCTTACTACACAACATACACTTAGTATTACTTTCTTAGCTACAGTATACATATCTCCCTGTCATATTACATAATTTATACAGCAGCATGCAATACATTTTTGGACAAATTGTTGTTGTGCTGTGCTCACTTGAACTGGAAGGTGGCACAGCGGTCCATCTTGTGGGCAACTTTTGTCATCAAACTTTGTCATCAAAGTCTAGCATTCTCTGGTTGATGGTGCTTTCAAGACAACTGGGAACTCTGAAAAAAAAAGGGCGAATCTTGACGTCAGTGATCTTCAGGTTGGAGCTCTAGAAAGAGCCCGAGTTCCCGACTTGAAATTCCGAGTTGGATGACCGTTCAAAACGTATTTTCGCAGTCGGAGCTCGTTTTCTTCTGAGTTCCCAGTTGTCTTGAACTCACTGAAGTCTGAGATTTCACAGTTCCGAGTTTCCAGTTGTTTTGAATGTGGCAGAAGTCATTCTGGATTCACAGCATGGCCAATGTATTAAACCTTTTCTGGCCCATGGTGTTGCGTGTGAATGTTTATCCTTTTAAGCTTGGAAAAGAGACCCTTTCAGACAGATGTTTTAAATCCTTAAACCCAGACTTGGACCACACACCCTCTCCACCGAATAGCAGGCAGGGGAAGCAAAATAGTGATTGCTTTGCAACGCTTGCAGTTAGACAGTCATTCCTTCCAAATCACTCATTGTTGAATTTGCGATTTCCGACTTGTTGTGTAATGTTTATGTCCAATGGCCGATGAGCACCGATACGTTTTATCTATAATTTCTCTTCATATAACATGGATTGAAAAGGATTTGCCAGTAGATTGTCGACGTGATTCATGATGATGACTGCTTGTCTAGCTTGCTAGCTAAGATTTTGAAAGTATGATGTTGTATGAGTCCAATCAAAGCTACGGTAGATATAATGTGATTTGACTTTGACTGGCCAATGACCTTGAGCCTTCTTGGATGGGCACTTCTAATGTAAATATATGGTAGCACCCAATGGGACTTGAACTGCCTAGCTCTCCCTGTAGATTCTGCGGTGACGTAGTGTTCCCATGAGTGACAGAACACTGAGCCAATCATGGGGCAAATAGAGAAGATTACCAACGCCTACGCTCTGTATTTTCTGCTCGCTGCC
>NW_028161574.1:55000-70381 GCF_964263955.1 Coregonus lavaretus | reverse complement strand
GTGTGTGTGTGTGTGTGTGTGTGTGTGGTGTGTGTGTGTGTGTGTGTGTGTGTGTGTGTGTGTGTGTGTGTGTGTGTGTGCGTGTGCGTGCGTGTGCATGTGCGTGTGTGTGTGTCATGGTGTCTTGGGCTGGTTGCTTTTCTTCTGCGAATTCCAGAAATGTCTGTTTTGGATGATGATTGTGAAATTAAGGATGCACTGTGATATTGATTATACTTTTGAGTCCTAGCGCTTTGTGGCTTTGTAGTTATAACATATTGTGAAATGTCTACATACAGTATTTAGTTAAGAGTTGGCAGTAGTAAAACTGTTTGTTTCTTTTATCTCCTTGTTTCGTGACTTTTGAAGACTTTAATTGAGTAGTTGTTGATAAGAATTCCTCTTAAATCTCTCAGCCACTGCATCACCAGGCTGTTCAAAAGACTTGTTTTCCTGTTGACTCATTAATGGACTCAATGTTGGCCAGTCTGCTTCCTCTACCCCCCCCCCCCCCCTCTCTCTCTCTCTCTCTCTCTCCTCTCTCTCTCTCTCTCTCTCTCTCTCTCTCTCTCTCTCTCTCTCTCTCTCTCTCTCTCTCTCTCTCTCCTCTATCCCCTTCTCTCTCTCTCTCATCTCTCTCTCTCTCTCTCTCATCTCTCTCACTCTCTCTCATCTCTCTCTCTCTCTCTATCCCCTTCTCTCTCTCTCTCTCTCTCATCTCTCTCTCTCACTCTCTCTCTCATCTCTCTCATCTCTCTCTCTCTCTCTCTCACTCTCTCTCTCACTCTCTCTCATCTCTCTCTCTCTCTTTCTCTCTCTCTCGCCCTCTCTCTTCTTTATACTCTAACCTCATCTGTCCTACCCTCTCTCCTAATTTCATCTTTCCTTCTGACTCACTCAGAAATTAGTCCAATAAATGTTATTTTTCATCTGTTGTATGTTCAGTCCAGTGTTGTAACCCTCCTCTTTCTCCCCCTATAGATTCCCAAGCTGTCCAGGAGTCGGGCGACAGATCCCACTGGTGCATGGTTGCGTACTGGGAAGAGAAGACCCGCGTGGGGCGCCTCTACTCGGTCCAGGAGCCTTCTCTGGACATCTTCTATGACCTACCTCAGGGGAACGGCTTCTGCCTGGGCCAGCTCAGCTCCGACAACAAGAGCCCGCTGGTTCAGATGGTGCGGACCAAGATCGGCTATGGCATCCAGCTGAGCCGCGAGCACGACGGGGTGTGGGTGTACAACCGCAGCTGCTACCCCATCTTTATCAAGTCGGCCACACTGGACAATCCCGACTCGCGGACTTTACTGGTGCATAAAGTGTTCCCGGCTTCTCCATTAAGGCCTTTGACTTTGAGAAGGCAGACAGCCTGCAGAGGCCTAATGATCATGAGTTCACACAGCAGCCGAGGACTGGGTTTACTGTACAGATCAGCTTTGTGAAGGGCTGGGGCCAGTGCTACACAAGACAGTTTATTAGTAGCTGCCCATGTTGGCTGGAGGTCATATTCAACAACCAATAGCAGCAACGGATGACCTTTGGATGACCTTCCTTCCCCCTCTTCTTCCCCGTTCTCCTCATCCGAGGACTAGAAGAGAACGGAGGACACGGACTAGTCCTCACCTTTCCTTTTTTCAGAAGAAAGAAAGATGTTTCAAGAAGAGACAAATAAAACCCAATAAACTTGTTTAATATGACAAATGACTCAAAGATTTAATTAAAGGTGAAATGAAAAGCGAAAATGTATTTTATGTTATATATAAATATATTATTACTTGTAAATATGAAGACGTTTTATATGCATCATTATTTATGTATTGTGCAATGTGTTGATGAGAAAATAAAATAAGATGCACTTTGCTTAATATAAATACAAACAAAGAAATGCCAAAATAAATAAAAGACAAATGATATTTTTCTACTGGTGTTTTTTTCTGTGGGTGTGGTACTAAGGTGAATGCAAATGTTCTTGAATGATGATGTCTTCTGTAGGATCAAAATAGGCTGGAATGAGTAGCATACTAGAAACTAGACATTTGAGTTTCACGTTTAATTTAACAGGACATTGCAATCAGTTTAAATATTTTGAATTGCTCTTGAATTTGAATTTTTTAAAGGCAACTCAATATTGACCCACCGCTATTCAACATACACAATCCACACGCTAACCTTGGGCTTGATTCAATCCATATAGCGGAGGCTTAGGCCTATAGCGCATTTGAAATATAAAGGTAATTTCAGATTGAGTCGTCTTATGCAGCTTTTACTGTGAATGCAGTCTCCGTAAATTTCAATCACGTTACGACATTTGTAAACAATGTCAACAAATTGCATGAATTATATTTTGCATATTGTTTTACAGCCATTGTGTTAGCCAGGAGGATGAGATAGGATCGGATGTATTTGACGTCATCCTCTGCTGCTAACTCTAGCTCTGTAAATACTGCAATACGTCATTACTCCCTAAACAATGTCGTCTAACAGCCATAACTCAGGGCTCGTTGGGGCTTTCTGCTCCATTCTTCTTGTAGTTTGCAGTCGTCTAACAGCCATAACTCAGGGCTTGTTGGGGCTTTCTGCTCCATTCTTCTTGTAGTTTGCAGTCGTCTAACAGCCATAACTCAGGGCTCGTTGGGGCTTTCTGCTCCATTCTTCTTGTAGTTTGCAGTCGTCTAACAGCCATAACTCAGGGCTCGTTGGGGCTTTCTGCTCCATTCTTCTTGTAGTTTGCAGTCGTCTAACAGCCATAACTCAGGGCTTGTTGGGGCTTTCTGCTCCATTCTTCTTGTAGTTTGCTTGTGTGTCTTGTCGTTTTCTGTGCCTTATAACTATTTTGGGAAAATGAATGTTCTCCATTTCCAGCTCTGATGACATCACATAAAGGAAGCCATAATAATGGCATTCAGGAGCCTATAAAATGAATAGACACTTAACCACTGGCAGAGGCAGGCTGAAAACCAACATCACCTGGCAGAGGCAGGCTGAAAACCAACATCACCTGACAGAGGCAGGCTGAAAACCAACATCACCTGGCAGAGGCAGGCTGAAAACCAACATCACCTGGCAGAGGCAGGCTGAAAACCAACATCACCTGGCAGAGGCAGGCTGAAAACCAACATCACTTGGCAGAGGCAGGCTGAAAACCAACATCACCTGGCAGAGGCAGACTGAAAACTAACATCACCTGGCAGAGGCAGGCTGAAAACCAACATTACCTGGCAGAGGCAGGCTGAAAACCAACATCACCTGGCAGAGGCAGGCTGAAAACCAACATCACCTGGCAGAGGCAGGCTGAAAACCAACATCACCTGGCAGAGGCAGGCTGAAAACCAACATCACCATGCAGAGGCAGGCTGAAAACCAACATCACCAAGCAGAGGCAGGCTGAAAACCAACATCACCTGGCAGAGGCAGGCTGAAAACCAACATCACCAAGCAGAGGCAGGCTGAAAACCAACATCACCTGGCAGAGGCAGGCTGAAAACCAACATAACTTGGCAGAGGCAGGCTGAAAACCAACATCACCTGGCAGAGGCAGGCTGAAAACCAACATCACCAAACAGAGGCAGGCTGAAAACCAACATCACCTGGCAGAGGCAGGCTGAAAACCAACATCACCTGGCAGAGGCAGGCTGAAAACCGACATTACCTGGCAGAGGCAGGCTGAAAACCAACATCACCTGGCAGAGGCAGGCTGAAACCGACATTACCTGGCAGAGGCAGGCTGAAAACCAACATCACCTGGCAGAGGCAGGCTGAAACCCAACATCACCTGGCAGAGGCAGGCTGAAAACCAACATCACCTGGCAGAGGCAGGCTGAAAACCAACATCACCATGCAGAGCTGGCAGAGGTAGGCTGAAAACCAACATCACCAAGCAGAGCTGGCAGAGGCAGGCTGAAAACCAACATCACCAAGCAGTGGCAAGCTGAAAACCAACATCACCATGCAGAGGCAGGCTGAAAACCAACATCACCATGCAGAGGCAGGCTGAAAACCAACATCACCATGCAGAGCTGGCAGAGGCAGGCAGAAAACCAACATCACCAAGCAGAGGCAGGCTGAAAACCAACATCACCTGGCAGAGGCAGGCTGAAAACCAACATCACCTGGCAGAGGCAGGCTGAAAACTAACATCACCTGGCAGAGGCAGGCTGAAAACCAACATCACCAAGCAGAGGCAGGCTGAAAACCAACATCATCTGGCAGAGGCAGGCTGAAAACCAACATCACCAAGCAGAGGCAGGCTGAAAACCAACATCACCTGGCAGAGGTAGGCTGAAAACCAACATCACCAAGCAGATGCAGGCTGAAAACCAACATCACCTGGCAGAGGCAGGCTGAAAACCAACATCACCAAGCAGAGGCAGGCTGAAAACCAACATCACCATGCAGAGCTGGCAGAGGCAGGCTGAAAACCAACATCACCAAGCAGAGGCAGGCTGAAAACCAACATCACCTGGCAGAGGCAGGCTGAAAACCAACATCACCTGGCAGAGACAGGCTGAAAACCAACATCACCTGGCAGAGGCAGGCTGAAAACCAACATCACCAAGCAGAGGCAGGCTGAAAACCAACATCACCTGACAGAGGCAGGCTGAAAACCAACATCACCTGGCAGAGGCAGGCTGAAAACCAACATCACCATGCAGAATTGGCAGAGGTAGGCTGAAAACCAACATCACCAAGCAGAGCTGGCAGAGGCAGGCTGAAAACCAACATCACCAAGCAGTGGCAAGCTGAAAACCAACATCACCTGACAGAGGCAGGCTGAAAACCAACATTACCATGCAGAGTCAGGCTGAAAACCAACATCACCATGCAGAGCTGGCAGAGGCAGGCTGAAAACCAACATCACCTGGCAGAGGCAGGCTGAAAACCAACATCACCAAGCAGAGGCAGGCTGAAAACCAACATCACCTGGCAGAGGCAGGCTGAAAACCAACATCACCAAGCAGAGGCAGGCTGAAAACCAACATCACCATGCAGAGGCAGGCTGAAAACCAACATCACCTGGCAGAGGCAGGCTGAAAACGAACATCACCTGGCAGAGGCAGGCTGAAAACCAAAATCACCAAGCAGAGGCAGGCTGAATACCAACATCACCAAGCAGAAGCAGGCAGAAAACCAACATCACCTGGCAGAGGCAAGCTGAAAACCAACATCACCTGGCAGAGGCAGGCTGAAAACCAACATCACCATGCAGAGCTGGCAGAGGCAGGCTGAAAACCAACATCACCAAGCAGAGCTGGCAGAGGCAGGCTGAAAACCAACATCACCAAGCAGAGGCAGGCTGAAAACCAACATCACCAAGCAGAGGCAGGCTGAAAACCAACATCACCAAGCAGAGGCAGGCTGAAAACCAACATCACCTGGCAGAGGCAGGCTGAAAACCAACATCACCATGCAGAGGCAGGCTGAAAACCAACATCACCATGCAGAGCTGGCAGAGGCAGGCTGAAAACCAACATCACCATGCAGAGCTGGCAGAGGCAGGCTGAAAACCAACATCACCATGCAGAGCTGGCAGAGGCAGGCTGAAAACCAACATCACCAAGCAGGGCTGGTCTCTGACACGGGTTTGTGTTCCTTCTCCAGCTAAGAGAGAACTGAATGACTCTACAAAGAGAGAAACATCGTAATGAATAGCTTTCTGAACTACAAGACAGTGTGAAACGTTACGGTGGAGTCAGAGGTTGGTAGAGCAACGCCAGGGTTGTGGGTTCGATTCCCATGGGGGGCCAGTATGAAAAATGTATGCACTCACTAACTGTAAGTCGCTCTGGATAAGAGCGTCTGCTAAATGACTAAAATGTAAGTGAAGAAATGTAATTCTAGTGTCAGAGAAAATACACATTTCTCCAAAACAAACCGTAGCCTACACTGCCTATAATGAAAAGCAACATGAAAATAAATGCTAATGTATTTGAGATTGACTGTTTGGGTAAATGATTTTTTTTTTTTATGGTTGATTTTCCAGAGTAGAAAAATGCAACACCATCTCTCCATTGAAGTCAACACAAAACATCCATCGCTCCATGGAAGTCAATACAAAATAAAACCCTTTTTTAAATCCCACCCTGGTGACTCTTTGTCATGAAGAGACTGTGTGTGTTCGGAACGTGCTCCACTCTGACCACAATATCTAGACTACTGCTGTCTCCTGCTGCCTGTCTGTCAGATGGACGTCTGGTCAGGGGATTACTACAGTAAGCCTGCTGCACCAAATGGCACCCTATTCCCTATATAGTGCACTACCTTTCACCAGAGCCCTATGGGATTCCCTATGGTCAAAAGTAGTGCACTATATAGGGAATAGGGTGCCATTTGAGACTCAGTCTAAGCCTGCTTTACCCACACTCAGTGTCTCAGATAGGGACCTTCATTCACCAAGACCCAGTTTCCACTAACCCCATCCCTTCCAACCAACACAGAATGCTTTTAGAACTTTATCAGGAAGTAGGAAAGAACAATGTAACCACGGCAACGTTTGTTAATCCCATCGTGAAAGGAATGGAGTGGACCCCAGTCTGGATTCCCTTTTCTCTGGACCATAAATGGAGAGGTTGGGGGTATAGGACTGGTGGGGTGGGGGTATAGAGAGGGCTGGGGGTATAGGACTGGTGGGGTGGGGGTATAGGACTGGTGGGGTGGGGGTATAGAGAGGGCTGGGGGTATAGGACTGGTGGGCTGGGGGTATAGGACTGGTGGGCTGGGGGTATAGGACTGGTGGGGTGGGGGTATAGGACTGGTGGGTTGGGGGTATAGGACTGGTGGGGTGGGGGTATAGGACTGGTGGGGTGGGGGTATAGGACTGGTGGGGTGGGGGTACAGAGAGGGCTGGGGGTATAGGACTGGTGGGCTGGGGGTACAGAGAGGGGTGGGGGTATAGGACTGGTGGGCTGGGGGTATAGGACTGGTGGGTTGGGGGTATAGGACTGGTGGGGTGGGGGTATAGGACTGGTGGGTTGGGGGTATAGGACTGGTGGGGTGGGGGTATAGGACTGGTGGGGTGGGGGTATAGGACTGGTGGGTTGGGGGTATAGGACTGGTGGGGTGGGGGTATAGGACTGGTGGGGTGGGGGTATAGGACTGGTGGGGTGGGGGTACAGAGAGGGCTGGGGGTATAGGACTGGTGGGCTGGGGGTATAGGACTGGTGGGGTGGGGGTATAGGACTGGTGGGGTGGGGGTATAGGACTGGTGGGGTGGGGGTACAGAGAGGGGTGGGGGTATAGGACTGGTGGGCTGGGGGTATAGGACTGGTGGGTTGGGGGTATAGGACTGGTGGGCTGGGGGTACAGAGAGGGCTGGGGGTATAGGACTGGTGGGGTGGGGGTACAGAGAGGGCTGGGGGTATAGGACTGGTGGGCTGGGGGTACAGAGAGGGGTGGGGGTATAGGACTGGTGGGCTGGGGGTATAGGACTGGTGGGTTGGGGGTATAGGACTGGTGGGCTGGGGGTACAGAGAGGGCTGGGGGTATAGGACTGGTGGGGTGGGGGTACAGAGAGGGCTGGGGGTATAGGACTGGTGGGGTGGGGGTACAGAGAGGGCTGGGGGTATAGGACTGGTGGGCTGGGGGTACAGAGAGGGGTGGGGGTATAGGACTGGTGGGCTGGGGGTATAGGACTGGTGGGGTGGGGGTATAGGACTGGTGGGCTGGGGGTACAGAGAGGGCTGGGGGTATAGGACTGGTGGGGTGGGGGTACAGAGAGGGGTGGGGGTATAGGACTGGTGGGCTGGGGGTACAGAGAGGGGTGGGGGTATAGGACTGGTGGGCTGGGGGTATAGGACTGGTGGGGTGGGGGTATAGGACTGGTGGGGTGGGGGTATAGGACTGGTGGGGTGGGGGTACAGAGAGGGTTGGGGGTATAGGACTGGTGGGCTGGGGGTATAGGACTGGTGGGGTGGGGGTATAGGACTGGTGGGGTGGGGGTATAGGACTGGTGGGGTGGGGGTACAGAGAGGGTTGGGGGTATAGGACTGGTGGGCTGGGGGTATAGGACTGGTGGGCTGGGGGTATAGGACTGGTGGGCTGGGGGTATAGGACTGGTGGGCTGGGGGTATAGGACTGGTGGGGTGGGGGTATAGGACTGGTGGGCTGGGGGTATAGGACTGGTGGGCTGGGGGTATAGGACTGGTGGGCTGGGGGTATAGGACTGGTGGGCTGGGGGTATAGGACTGGTGGGCTGGGGGTATAGGACTGGTGGGCTGGGGGTATAGGACTGGTGGGGTGGGGGTATAGGACTGGTGGGGTGGGGGTACAGAGAGGGGTGGGGGTATAGGACTGGTGGGCTGGGGGTACAGAGAGGGGTGGGGGTATAGGACTGGTGGGGTGGGGGTACAGAGAGGGCTGGGGGTATAGGACTGGTGGGGTGGGGGTACAGAGAGGGCTGGGGGTATAGGACTGGTGGGCTGGGGGTACAGAGAGGGGTGGGGGTATAGGACTGGTGGGCTGGGGGTACAGAGAGGGCTGGGGGTATAGGACTGGTGGGGTGGGGGTACAGAGAGGGGTGGGGGTATAGGACTGGTGGGGTGGGGGTACAGAGAGGGCTGGGGGTATAGGACTGGTGGGGTGGGGGTATAGGACTGGTGGGGTGGGGGTACAGAGAGGGGTGGGGGTATAGGACTGGTGGGCTGGGGGTACAGAGAGGGGTGGGGGTATAGGACTGGTGGGGTGGGGTGGGGGTACAGAGAGGGGTGGGGGTATAGGACTGGTGGGGTGGGGGTACAGAGAGGGCTGGGGGTATAGGACTGGTGGGGTGGGGGTATAGGACTGGTGGGGTGGGGGTATAGGACTGGTGGGGTGGGGGTACAGAGAGGGGTGGGGGTATAGGACTGGTGGGCTGGGGGTACAGAGAGGGGTGGGGGTATAGGACTGGTGGGCTGGGGGTACAGAGAGGGGTGGGGGTATAGGACTGGTGGGGTGGGGGTACAGAGAGGGCTGGGGGTATAGGACTGGTGGGGTGGGGGTACAGAGAGGGCTGGGGGTATAGGACTGGTGGGGTGGGGGTACAGAGAGGGCTGGGGGTATAGGACTGGTGGGGTGGGGGTACAGAGAGGGCTGGGGGTATAGGACTGGTGGGGTGGGGGTACAGAGAGGGCTGTGGGTATAGGACTGGTGGGGTGGGGGTACAGAGAGGGGTGGGGGTATAGGACTGGTGGGGTGGGGGTACAGAGAGGGCTGGGGGTATAGGACTGGTGGGCTGGGGGTACAGAGAGGGGTGGGGGTATAGGACTGGTGGGCTGGGGGTACAGAGAGAGGTGGGGGTATAGGACTGGTGGGGTGGGGGTACAGAGAGGGCTGGGGGTATAGGACTGGTGGGGTGGGGGTACAGAGAGGGCTGGGGGTATAGGACTGGTGGGGTGGGGGTACAGAGAGAGGTGGGGGTATAGGACTGGTGGGGTGGGGGTACAAAGAGGGCTGGGGGTATAGGACTGGTGGGCTGGGGGTACAGAGAGGGGTGGGGGTATAGGACTGGTGGGCTGGGGGTACAGAGAGGGGTGGGGGAATAGGACTGGTGGGGTGGGGGTACAGAGAGGGCTGGGGGTATAGGACTGGTTGGCTGGGGGTACAGAGAGGGGTGGGGGTATAGGACTGGTGGGGTGGGGGTACAGAGAGGGCTGGGGGTATAGGACTGGTGGGCTGGGGGTACAGAGAGGGGTGGGGGTATAGGACTGGTGGGCTGGGGGTACAGAGAGGGGTGGGGGTATAGGACTGGTGGGCTGGGGGTACAGAGAGGGCTGGGGGTATAGGACTGGTGGGCTGGGGGTACAGAGAGGGGTGGGGGTATAGGACTGGTGGGGTGGGGGTATAGGACTGGTGGGTTGGGGGTATAGGACTGGTGGGCTGGGGGTACAGAGAGGGCTGGGGGTATAGGACTGGTGGGGTGGGGGTACAGAGAGGGCTGGGGGTATAGGACTGGTGGGGTGGGGGTACAGAGAGGGCTGGGGGTATAGGACTGGTGGGCTGGGGGTACAGAGAGGGGTGGGGGTATAGGATTGCGGCTGGGATAGAGGGCTTGGTGGGATTCCGTTCCTTGGCAGTACAGTAACTCCTGGCGGTGCCCTCACTAGCTGCTGTAATCCCTGGCCTTGGCTAATGCTGCTATAGCGGCTCTGGGGCAGGGTGGGGCTGGGTGGGACTGGGCGGGTAGGGTGGGGTAGGGTGGGCAGGATGGGGCTGGGCAGGTAGGGTGGGGCAGGGTGGGACTGGGCGGGTAGGGTGGGGTAGGGTGGGCAGGATGGGGCTGGGCAGGGTGGGACTGGGCGGGTAGGGTGGGGTAGGGTGGGGTAGGTTGGGCAGGATGGGGCTGGGCAGGTAGGGTGGGCAGGATGGGGCTGGGCAGGTAGGTTGGTTGGGAGGGGGGTGTCACGTCCTGACAAGACAGGCTGACCCTGACCCCAATTCCTCTTATCTATAATTCCACTAAAACTATTAGTACTAGCTACCATTGTTACCAGCTGCTATACTATTACACTGATACTGCTACTATTACTGCTACTACTACTGTTACTACTACTATTACTGCTACTACTACTACTACCACTGATACTACCACTGATACTACTACTGCTACTACTACTACTACTACTACTGCTACTACCACTGATACTACCACTGATACTACTACTGCTACTGCTACTACTACTACTACTACTACTACTACTACTACTACTACTATTACTACTGCTACTATTACTACTGCTACTGCTACTTCTACTACTTCTACTACTACTACTACTACTGCTACTGCTACTACTACTACTACTGCTACTGCTACTACTATTACTACTACTGCTACTACTAATACTACTACTACTATTACTACTACTGCTACTACTAATACTACTACTACTACTACTACTGCTACTACTACTACTACTTCTACTACTACTACTACTACTACTACTACTACTGCTACTACTTCTATTACTACTACTACTACTACTGCTACTACTACTACTACTGCTACTGCTACTATACACTATACTAATAAAAAAAATTATTCATCAATCTACACACATAACCCCATAATGACAAAGCCAAAAGAGGTTTTTAGAAACGTTTGCAAATGTATTAAAAATGAAAAACAAACATACCTTATTTGCATAAGTATTCAGACCTTTTGCTATGAGATTCGAAATTGAGCTCAGGTGCATCCTGTTTCCATGGATCACCCTTGAGATGTTTCTACAACTTGATTGGAGTCCACCTGTGGTACAGTGAGGGAAAAAAATATTTGATCCCCTGCTGATTTTGTACGTTTGCCCACTGACAAAGAAATGATCAGTCTATAATTTTAATGGTAGGTTTATTTGAACAGTGAGAGACAGAATAACAACAAAAAAATCCAGAAAAACGCATATCAAAAATGTTATAAATTGATTTGCATTTTAATGAGGGAAATAAGTATTTGACCCCTCTGCAAAACATGACTTAGTACTTGGTGGCAAAACCCTTGTTGGCAATCACAGAGGTCAGACGTTTCTTGCAGTTGGCCACCAGGTTTGCACACATCTCAGGAGGGATTTTGTCCAACTCCTCTTTGCAGATCTTCTCCAAGTCATTAAGGTTTCGAGGCTGACGTTTGGCAACTCGAAGGGGAGAAGGGCCTTGGTCAGGGAGGTGACCAAGAACCCGATGTTCACTCTGACAGAGCTCCAGAGTTCCTCTGTGGAGATGGGAGAACCTTCCAGAAGGACAACCATCTCTGCAGCACTCCACCAATCAGGTCTTTATGGTAGAGTGGCTAGACGGAAGCCACTCCTCAGTAAAAGGCACATGACAGCCCGCTTGAGGTTTGCCAAGAGGCACCTAAAGAACTCTGACCATGAGAAACAAGATTCTCTGGTCTGAGGAAACCAAGATTGAACTCTTTGGCCTGAATGCCAAGCGTCACGTCTGGAGGAAACCTGGCACCATCCCTGTGGTGAAGCATGGTGGAGGCAGCATCATGCTGTGGGGATGTTTTTCAGCGGCAGGGACTGGGAGACTAGTCAGGATCGAGGGAACGATGAACGGAGCAAAGAACACAGAGATCCTCGATGAAAACCTGCTCCAGAGCGCTCAGGACCTCAGACTGGGATGAAGGTTCGCCTTCCAACAGGACAACGACCCTAAGCACACAGCCAAGACAACGCAGGAGTGGCTTTAGGACAAGTCTCTCAATGTCCTTGAGTAGCCCAGCCAGAGCCCGGACTTGAACCCGATCGAACATCTCTGGAGAGACCTGAAAATAACTGTGCAGCGACGCTCCCCATCCAACCTGACAGAGCTTGAGAGGATCTGCAGAGAAGAATGGGAGAAACTCCCCAAATACAGGTGTGCCAGGCTTGTAGCGTCATACCCAAGACTCTAGGCTGTAATCGCTGCCAAAGGTGCTTCAACAATGTACTGAGTAAAGGGTCTGAATACTTATGTAAATGTGATATTTCTTATTTTTTGTAAAAAAATAATATTTGCAAACATTTCTAAAAACCTGCTTTTGTTTTGTCATTATGGGGTATTGTGTGTAGATTGATGAGGGGGAAAAAACAATTTAATCAATTTTAGAATAAGGCTGTAATGTAACAAAATGTGGAAAAAGTCAAGGGGTCTGAATACTTTCTGAAGGCACTGTATATTATATATGTCTAACAGTTTGTTGTTTGATATCCATATATAGCTAACTGTTCCGGTCACGGCCAGCCAGACATCACAGTGGCTCCACCACTCCTGAGAGGACACAACACAAGGGTTATTTTCTCAGCACTAGCCTGGATTTCCCTGCAGTGGGTCTCCAGACTATTGCTCCAGTCTGCAGCCCTGGCCCATGTGTCACCCCAGTGTGACCACTGACAGAGGAGATGAGTGTTCAGGGTGTTCTGAGCTCCAGTCTGCAGCCGGAGTCAGGCCATGTTGATGAATGAATTGGAGTTCCCCTGAGCTGTGTCGGGTGGCTGGGCATGGGGCTGGAGGGGTGTGCGGTGTGTGTGTGTGTGTGTGTGTGTGTGTGTGGGGGGGGTTATGTGGATACCCTCTGAGTACAGGGCTCTAGTTGAGGCCTAGCTAGGACCTGGGGACCTTCGTAGGGTACAAGGACGCAGACAGTTCTGAAGCCCAATGAGCGTATCCAAACAAACACAGAACCAGGCCCAAGCTGCTTTCTCCAGGACCAGGTCCGAGCTGCTTTCTCCAGGACCAGGTACGAGCTGCTTTCTCCAGGACCAGGCCCAAGCTGCTTTCTCCAGGAACAGGTCCGAGCTGCATTCTCCAGGACCAGGGAGCGCTGCCCGCTGCCCGGCTGAACCCAGCCTAGGACCCCTGGGCTGTGTCAGAGTGTGTGAATCTGACCATTTTCCTGTCAAAATGTAACGAGTACTTTTGGGTGTCAGGGAAAATGTAATGAGTAAAAAGTACATTATTTTCTTTAGGAATGTAAAAGTTGGCAAAAATATAAATAGTAAAGTAAAGTACAGATACCCCAAAAAACTACTTACTTAAGTATTCACACCACTGGCTAAGCGGATGTCTACCAACATGGGTTAACAATCGATCTGATTGAATCGAGGCCTTAGTCAGTCAGTCAGTCAGGACAGTAGTCCTCTGACCTCTCTCTGACCTCTTCCTGACCTCTCCATGACGACTGGAGGCACTTTACTGTCTGTCTGCTCAGTTTCAGTGGGGGAGCCGGGGGAGGGGGTGAGGCACTTTACTGTCTGATTGCTCAGTCTCAGTGGGGGAGTCGGGGGAGGCACTTTACTGTCTGTCTGCTCAGTCTTAGTGGGGGAGGGGGGAGGGGGGTGAGGCAGGGGAGACAGCCTGTTTACAGGGTGGGCGTGTGCAAGTCACAGAGAGGGGGAGAGGGAGGAGGAGGGAGAGAGGCAGCCACTCTAGCATTCTTAGGCTTATTTAAGCTGCCTTGCAGTCATTCGTTTTATGAATTCTTTCTAAACCCAAAACTCAGGGAGGGGTTCAGTTTAGTCATCAACTTAAAGCAGACAAAAAGTCCTCTGTTTTACTTTGAACATTTTGTGAAAGTTTGTGTTCTTTCCATGAAGAGAAATTAAGTAGCATTTTTGGTGGATGATGAATATATTTTTTTTTTGCACATACATTTGGAAACTGCAGACAGGGTGCGCAGGCAAATGGACTGGGTTCTCTCTCTGGTATGTCCAACCAGGGCCCAGACAGGCAAATGGACTGGGTTCTCTCTCTGGTATGTCCAACCAGGGCCCAGACAGGCAAATGGACTGGGTTCTCTCTCTGGTATGTCCAACCAGGGCCCAGACAGGCAAATGGACTGGGTTCTCTCTCTGGTATGTCCAACCAGGGCCCAGACAGGCAAATGGACTGGGTTCTCTCTCTGGTATGTCCAACCAGGGCCCAGACAGGCAAATGGACTGGGTTCTCTCTCTGGTATGTCCAACCAGGGCCCAGACAGGCAAATGGACTGGGTTCTCTCTCTGGTATGTCCAACCAGGGCCCAGACAGGCAAATGGACTGGGTTCTCTCTCTGGTATGTCCAACCAGGGCCCAGACAGGCAAATGGACTGGGTTCTCTCTCTGGTATGTCCAACCAGGGCCCAGACAGGCTGTGCTGCAGCAGCAGTAGGTAGTTGCAGAATTGGGTTCAAATAGTATTTCAAATCTTTAAAATACTTTGAGTGTTTGCTTGACCCTGCCTGTAGAAACAGATGGGCGGGGTTTGCACTTTTGAGGCTATGTCATTTGTTCCATTGATCCAGGCAAGCTCAATCAAGTACAGAGAAAGTATTTTGAAAGATGTCAAATACTATTTGAACCCAGGTCTGTTTGGCTGTAGGTTCCAGTGTTGTCAGGAGAGAGAGGGTGGGGTGGACAATAACCCAGCGCAGGTCAAACATCTAACCTAGCTTCCTTTCCCCAGTGAGTGAGACTGTGTGACTGTGTGTGTGTGCCAGAGAGCCAGTCATTGTCAGCCCCGTGTAGAGCAGTTGGTAGAGCATGGCGCTTGCAACGGCAGGGTTGTGGGTTCGATTCCCACGGGGGGCCAGTATGAAAAAATATATATACAGTGGGGAGAACAAGTATTTGATACACTGCCGATTTTGCAGGTTTTCCTACTTACAAAGCATGTAGAGGTCTGTAGTTTTTATCATAGGTACACTTCAACTGTGAGAGACGGAATCTAAAACAAAAATCCAGAAAATCACATTGTATGATTTTTAAGTAATTCATTTGCATTTTATTGCATGACATAAGTATTTGATCACCTACCAACCAGTAAGGATTCCGGCTCTCACAGACCTGTTAGTTTTTCTTTAAGAAGCCCTCCTGTTCTCCACTCATTACCTGTATTAACTGCACCTGTTTGAACTCGTAACCTGTATAAAAGACACCTGTCCACACTCAATCAAACAGACTCCAACCTCTCCACAATGG
>NW_028161574.1:0-52500 GCF_964263955.1 Coregonus lavaretus | reverse complement strand
ATGCAGATGAGCTTCATGATTTACATAAATTCACTGAAAACCCACAATAACACGTGGTTATATTAAAAGTATTGCACTTTTCACCCCCCTCCCCCCACTCCCCTACTGAGACTGAACAGACAGACAGTAAAGTGCCTCCCCAGCTAATAGCCTAAATACCGATCAAGCATCATTATGGACTAAACGTTAATATCCTGTTGCTGCAGGATTATTTTGCTGTGACAATATACTGTAGGTCAAATGTGTATGTCTTCACACCCCAGAGTTAATACTTGACGGAAGCGCCATCGGCAGCCATTACAGCTTTGCACAATTCTTAGGGCAACATTTATCTATTGTTTTTGTCAAAATTGCCCAAGCTCAGTACATTTGGCTGTCACTGATTTACAGCAATATTCAAACCTTCTCATATTTTCAAGCAAATTTAAGTCAGGACTGAGGCTGAACCACTCAGGAACACTCAACACCTCTTGGAAAGGCCATTCTGGTGTGTCTTTGCCATTAATTGTCCCACTGAAAAATACAACTATCACAGGGTAGGTTTTCAGAAGACAGAGGTGGGTTTTCCTCTAACGTTTTACCTTTCATATTTATTTTGATCCTGACAAACTCCCCAGTCCCTGCCGGTAGCAAGCATACCCAAAACATGATGCTGCCACCACAATACTTGAAAAAAAAATATATTTCACTTTTGAAATGTGCAGTAGGCTGTGTAAATCGGTAGCGGGAAAAAATCATTTAATCCATTTTTTGATAATTTTAAGGCAGCAAAATGTGAAGATTGTGTAAGGGGTGTGTAGACTTTCACTAGGCACTGTATGTAGGATCTAGATATTTGTGTACTGTATGTATGTTACAGTATGCATTTAGATTTGCCTTGCATATATCTGGTGTAATGTAATGGGTTTTGGATTGCCTTGTGTGTGTATGTGGTGTATTCTGATAGGAGTGATGAGGGCATTGCGTCATCAGAGAACTGAAGCTCCAAGGCCGTTTGTTTGAAGCCTGGTGGTGCTACAAGACTCTGCCTACTGTACACCCTCTGATCTTCTGTAGGCAAGGCAACACAACCACCAATGAGACAACTCCCTCTCTGGATCCATCCACCCCCACCACCCCTCTGACTCCTGGATCCATCCACCCCCACCACTCCCTCTATCTCCTGGATCCATCCACCCCCACCACTCACTCTGTTTCCTGGATCCATCCACCCCCACCACTCCCTCTGTCTCCTGGATCCATCCACCCCCACCACTCCCTCTGTCTCTTGGATCCATCCACCCCCACCACCCCTCTGACTCCTGGATCCATCCACCCCCACCACTCCCTCTGTCTCCTGGATCCATCCACCCCCACCACTCCCTCTGTCTCTTGGATCCATCCACCCCCACCACTCCCTCTGCCTCCTGGATCCATCCCCACCACACCCTCCCTTCCTGCATCGATCCATCCCCCAACATCCCTGGATCTATCCATTAATATGATATGAGCTTTATCTCCCAATATGTCTCTGTCTGAATCTACAGATGATACTTGGATTGAGGTGAAGGAATTATAACCAGGGGATTCATATCAGTCAAGACAAGCTGAATTTGAATATTCTTCACGTGCTTTAAAAAAAAGAATATTCAATTCCATTAGGCAAGGCATGGTTTCGTTCCCTCCCTACTATAAATCCGACTCAGTTCTGGGGGAGATATCACGACATCTAGTGTGCATTCCAAATGACACCTTATTAAAGGCACCCTATGAAGAATAAGGTGCCATTTGTGACGCAACCCATAAGAAGGCAAGTCAGTGAGGCTCAATCCTGACTTTATTAATAAACAATAGGCTACATTAATAACAATGATAGAGAGAAAGAGAACTCTGTGAAAATCAATGAGATTAATAATATGAAGAATATAAAACAGGAAAGCCATCCGACACGGAATGATCATTTTTCTTGATCTCATCTCACACACAGAAAATATAAGAGCATTTAATGTCCAAAATGATTTGTTTTCAGTTTGTTGGATAGAGCAGTTAGTCATGTTTATAATGAAATCAAAGCAAACTTGGCGGATTTCATTCCGATCGCATGTTGTAGACAACACAGCTTTTAAAGGCAATGTTCCCGCGTTTCGCAGAGACTGCATTCACGGTAAACGCTGTAGATGTCGGCTCAATAAGAAATTACCTTTAAATGTCAAGCGTGCTATAATGCGGATCTAGAGCGGTTCAGAATTAGTCCCAGTCTAGATGTAAAATGCATTTAATAATCAATAATCAAACTTTACTGTAAAAACAATAGGATTATTTGCTTTGCAATAGAGCAGTATATGTACATGATGTGATGACTGTAAATGTCTGAATGTGTTGAAAGGTATTGTAGGTGATTGTAGGTTCTCTTTCTCCAGCAGAATGAATTCCTGCCCAGGTCAAAGGGCAAACCACTATTTTCCCAGCTTGCTGTAAAGACACAAACAGCTACATGCCGATTACACAATTTCTGACATTTACCGCTACAACAGTAAAACAAAAGACAACAACAATAGCTTTAAAAATATCAATTGTGACTAGTTTTCTTTAAGAAATTAAAGAAGCAAACATTGATCATTCTGTGTGAAAAATATGAAAACTATACAAAGTATAGGGGTATCTTGGGGTTAACTTCTGTTCCGCTGTTAGTTACGGCCTGCGAGGAGGAAGTGCTGACTTGAATGAATTCCTGTGTTGATTGCAGTAAAGTAAATGAGCGGTTGGAATGTAGAGCTGCAATAATCATCCCCTGGGTAACCAGAGAACCTCAGACTTCACAGCCATACGGGACAATCCACCAACCCACCAACCCCCGACTGGAGACAGACTGCCTTAAGGACTGGAGACATCGGTGGTGAGCTGTCTGAACTGGGGCTCCAACCCCCAGCCCCAGAACCTTTAAAACAATCTGGCCCTAACAGGAAGTGATGTATGTAAATCTGTCAGCGAGGCTAATTCACTGGCTACTCTAAATATTTACCCAAGCTTTACTCTGGAAGGCCCTGGAATCTTTACACACACAAAAACAGTCGGAATCTTTATATTTAATTTCATCTCACAGTACAAAATCTATTCACTCTAAAGTGGTTCGGTATCACTGGTTATAATAATATGCCATTTAGCAGACGCTTTTATCCAAAGCGACTTACAGTCATGCGTGCATACATTTTTTGTGTATGGGTGGTCCCGGGGATCGAACCCACTACCTTGGCGTTACAAGCGCCGTGCTCTACCAGCTGAGCTACAGAGGACCACGGTGATGTTGTCATGGTGATGTTGAGAAATAAACCTATCATCCACTGTGAGGGGACATCCTCTTAAAATAATCCAATGCCACATTTGTGAAGGCCCAACAACACTGTTTTTATTTTTGTCCAGACCTCAGTGTCCTCATAAGTAGCTATGGCCCTGTATGTATGTAATGGTTAAATCAGTGGATAATTGTGCTGTGTGGTGGGGTTGTCTCTTCCCAATTCCTTCAGCTCCAGTCATCCCCTGTGGGTTGGGTCCTCTCACCCCCCCCAGTCCCCCCAGTCTGGGTGACAGCCGGGTCCTGTCTGGTTCTGCTCTGGATGGGCTCAGGTTGTGGCTTCAGGAAGGAGGAACAGCAGGGGTGTGGGTTCCAGGAGGGGGTAGGTGTGTGTGTGTGCACTCCAGGGAAACGTCTCCTGTCTGACCTGCACTAAACACTCCTCTCACTAATACACCATAAATCAATTCTCCACGGAGGGAGGGAGGGATGGATGGAGGGATGGATGGATGGATGGATGGAGAGGGGGATGAGGATTGAGGTTTTCTTTAGGGGACATCTTTTAATCCCAGTCTTTTATCTAATTAAAATGTCAGACAGGAGAACAGTGGGGATTCCACAAAACACCCTGACTATAAATACTGCATGTGCACAGATAAAAGCATGGAAATGGTAGGAGGCCGTCTACACTCTTAAAAGGTCCAGAATATTGTCGGTTCCAGGTGCGTAGGTATCAAAATGTGAATATTAGACGAAGAGATGGAGACCCGCACACTGTCGAAAAATAGTAATAAATCCAAAATGGAGGCTTAAATGCAAAAATATAGATGTTTTATTTACATTTTAGTCATTTAGCAGACGCTCTTATCCAGAGCGACTTACAGTTAGTGAGTGCATACATTATTTTTCATACTGGCCCCCCGTGGGAATCGAACCCACAACCCTGGCGTTGCAACTGAGCTCCCTGCCGGCCATTCCCTCCCCTACCCTAATTGTGCGCCGCCCCATGGGTCTCCCGGTCGCGGCCGGCTATGACAGAGCCTGGATTCGAACCAGGATCTCTAGTGGCACAGCTAGCACTGTGATGCAGTGCCTTAGACCACTGCGCCACTCGGGAGGTTAGACATCAAGGTGCCCAAAAATTGATAGAGCAGAAAAGTGCATAAATAAAGGGTGAAAACAAATACAGTGCATTCGGAAAGTATTCAGACCCCTTCCCTTTTTCCACATTTTGTTACGTTACAGCCTTATTCTAAAATTGATTCAATTATATTTTTTCCTCATCAATCTATAGAATATACACCTTAATAACAAAGTGAAAACAAGTATTCAGACTTTACCATGAGATTCGAAATTGAGCTCAGGTGCATCCTGTTTCCATTGATCATCCTTGAGATGTTTCTACAACTTGATTGGAGTCCACCTGTGCTGAATTCAATTGATTGGACATGATTTGAAAAGGCACACACCTTTCTAGATAACATCCCACAGTTGACAGTGCATGTCAGAGCAAAGACCAAGCCATGAGGTCGAAGGAATTGTCCATAGAGCTCCGAGACAGGATTGTGTCGAGGCACAGATCTGGGGAAGGGTACCAAAACATTTCTGCAGCATTAAAGGTCCCCAAGAACACAGAGGCCTCCATCATTCTTAAATGGAAGAAGTTTGGAACCACCAAGACTCTTCCTAGAGCTGGCCGCCCGGCCAAACTGAGCAATTGGGGGAGAAGGGCGTTGGTCAGGGAGGTGACCAAGAACCCGACGGTCACTCTGACAGAGCTCCAGAGTTCCTCTGTGGAGATGGGAGAACCTTCCAGAAGGACAACCATCTCTACAGCACTCCACCAATCAGGCCTGTATGGTATAGTGGCCAGATGGAAGCCACTCCTCATTAAAAGGCACATGATAGCCCGCTTGGAGTTTGCCAAAAGGCACCTAAAGGACTCTCAAACCATGAGAAACAAGATTCTCTGGTCTGATGAGCTGCCGCTTTCAAGGAACGGGACACTAATCCGGAAAGCTTATAAGAAATCCCGCTATGCCCTCAGACGAACGATCAAACAGGCAAAGCATCAATACAGGACTAAGATTGAATCCTACTACACCGGCTCTGACACTTGTCGGATGTGGCAGGGCTTGCAAACTATTACAGACTACAAAGGGAAACCCAGCCACGAGCTGTCCAGTGACGCGAGCCCACCAGACGAGCTAAATGCCTTTTATGCTCGTTTCGAGGCAAGCAACACTGAAGTATGCATGAGAGCACCAGCTGTTCCAGGACAACTGTGTGATCATGCTCTCTGTAGCCGATGTGAGCAAGACCTTTAAACAGGTCAACATTCACAAAGCCGCGGGGCCAGACGGATTACCAGGATGTGTACTCAAAGCATGCGCGGACCAACTGGCAAGTGTTTTCACTGACATTTTCAACCTCTCCCTGACCGAGTCTGTAATACCTACATGTTAAAAGCAGACAACCATAATCCCTGTGCCGAAGGAAGCAAAGGTAACCTGCCTAAATGATTACCGCCCTGTAGCACTCACGTCGGTAGCCATGAAGTGCTTTGAAAGGCTGGTCATGGCTCACATCAACACCATCATCACGGAAACCCTAGACCCACTCCAATTCGCATACCGCCCCAACAGATCCACAGATGACGCAATCTCAATCGCACTCCACACTGCCCTCTCCCACCCTGGGACTAAACACCTCCCTCTGCAACTGGATCCTGGACTTCCTGACAGGCCGCCCCCAGTTGGTAAGGGTAGGTAACAACACATCTGTCACGCTCATCCTCAACCCTCAGGGGTGCGTGCTTAGTCCCCTCCTGTACTCCCTGTTCACCCACGACTGAGTGGCCAAACACGACTCCAACACCATCATTAAGTTTGCTGACGATACAACAGTGGTAGGCCTGATCACCGACAACGATGAGTCAGCCAATAGGGAGGAGGTCAGAGACCTGGCAGTGTGATGCCAGGACAACAACCTCTCCCTCAATGTGAGCAAGACAAAGGAGCTGATCGTGGACTACAGGAAAAGGCAGGCCGAATAAGCCCCCATTAACATCGACGGGGCTGTAGTGGAGTGGGTTGAGAGTTTCAAGTTCCTTGGTGTCCACATCACCAACAAACTATCATGGTCCAAACACACCAAGACAGTCATGAAGAGGGCACAACAACACCTTTTCCCCCTCAGGAGACTGAAAAGATTTGGGTCCCCAGATCCTCGAAAAGTTCTTCAGCTGCACCATCGAGAGCATCCTGACCTGTTGCATCACTGCCTGGTATAGTAACTGCTCGGCATCTGACCGTAAGGCACTACAGAGGGTAGTGCGTACGGCCCAGTACATCACTGGGGCCAAGCTTCTTGCCATCCAGGACCTCTATACCAGGCGGTGCCCAAAATAATTGTCAAAGACTCCATAGACTGTTCTCTCTGCTACTGTTCTCTCTGCTACCACACAGCAAGCGGTACCGGAGTGCCAAGCCTAGAACCAAAAGGCTCCTTAACAGCTTCTACATCCAAGCCATAAGACTGCTGAACAATTAATCAAATGGTCACCCAGACTATTTACATTGACATCTCCCCCTCCCTTTGTTTTTATACTGCTGTTACTCGCTGTTTATTATCAATGCATAGTCACTTTACCCCTACCTACATGTACAAATTCGTTATTGTTATTTTATTGTGTTACTTTAAATTGTATTTATATTTTTTACTTTAGTTTATTTCGTAAATATTTTCCTAACTCTTTCTTGAACTGCATTGTTGGTTAAGGGCTTGTAAGTAAGCATTTCACAGTAAGGTCTACACCTGTTGTATTCGGCGCATGTGACAAATACAATTTGATTTGATTTGATTTCATGAAACCAAGATTGAACTCTTTGGCCTGAATGCCAAGTGTCACGTCTGGAGGAAACCTGGCACTGTCCCTACGGTGAAGCATGGTGGTGGCAGCATCATGCTGTGGGGATGTTTTTCAGTGGTAGGGACTGGGAGACTAGTCAGGATCGAGGGAAAGATGAACGGAGCAATGTACAGAGAGATCCTTGATGAAAGCCTGCTCTAGAGCACTAAGGACTACAGACTGGGGCGAAGGTTCACCTTCCAACAGGACAACGACCCTAAGCACACAGCCAAGACAACGCAGGTGTGGCTTCGGGACAAGTCTCTGAATGTCCTTGAGTGGCCCAGCCAGAGCCCGGACTTGAACCGGATCTAAAATCTCTGGAGAGACCTGAAAATAGCTGTGCAGCAATGCTCCCCATCCAACCTGACAGAGCTTGAGAGGATATGCAGAGAAGAATGGGAGAAACTCCCCAAATACAGGTGTGTCAAGCTTGTAGCGTCATACCCAGGAAAACTTAAGGCTGTAATCCCTGCCAAAGCTGCTTCAACAAAGTACTGAGTAAAGGGTCTGAATACTTATGTAAATGTGATATTTCCGTATTTTATTTTTAATACATTTGCTAAAATATCTAAAAGCCTGTTTTCGCTTTGTCATTATGGGGTATTGTGTGTAGATTGATGTGGGAAAAAAACAATTTAATCCATTTTAGAATAAGGCTGTAACTTAACAAAATGTGTAAAAAGTCAAGGGGTCTGAATACTTTCCGAAGGCCCTGTACATGCATGAAAGAAAGAGAGAGAGAGCCTCATGCTACATTATACTACTGCCTAGCTCTGAAAGTATGTAGGTATCGATCAAGTGTTTCCATGAGTGGATGGATTTCAGGGTCGTGACATCCTATGCTTTCCATTTTGTTGCCCTTTGATAGTAATCTATAATTCAAACAGAAATGCTTGAGTACGTCTGCTTGTGTGAAGGTTGCACACCTCTGCTGCGCAGCCATCCCTGTGGTACCTTAGTACACACACATCCTGAGAACCAGGTCTTAACAATAACTGTAAATAATGAATGTGAATTTGGAGGTAAGCAATAGATATGTTACATAGGAATACATCTAATTTCCAGAAAAATGTCAGAGAGTAGGAAGAGAAAAAGATAAGATTAAATATTCATGGAAAACATTTGATTTCTGTTTTGTTTCTCTAACCAATGTGAAGCTCAAATACATTTTACAATAGGCTGTGATGACACCCTGATCAAGGTGTGAGCTGATACGCGTTGGTGTATTTTAACAATGACTTAGCCCACACATTAAAGGCTTTTTAACTTTCAAACCCACACGAGTGCTTGAACTATGCCACTTAGTACCTAGTTGTGGTTACACGTTTTTCATTTTGCTTTGCTAGTACTTTTCCCCTCCAAGAGCACCTGTGGTTGTTTTGGAGTACCCGAAGCGCTCCCGGGACAAACATTTTACAATAGTTCATCTTGCAGACATCACAGCTGCAGTCTGCCGTCCATTTACAGATTTTTTTTATTTTTAAGAAGTATTTATTTACTTTACTTATATTTACTTATTTTCTAGCTTTTGGATACTGTGCATTAATACAGTATACTATACTACATTTTTATGTAATTACATATAACTATATGCTAGACTGTCTCTTGGAAAGTTATTTGTTTTAGCATTTCAATGTGAGATAGAAAACCACAGTATAGCATAGTTTTGTTACCAAAGGTACATTAAACATCCAAGATAGCGTACAGTAAAACTCTGCTCACCAAGAAATAATGTCAACAAGTAGAAGAAGAAGATTATTTATTATAATATATATTATATATATATTATACTTCTATAGATCTATAGAACCAACAGTGTTTCACTGCACAGTCAGTTCACAGCAGACTCTTAGAGACAGAGAGAGAGAGTCCCGTAAGCAAGCTGGTCCTGGGGCTCTGTTCACAAACACAAACAGACCTCACAGAGCCCCAGGACAGCAACACAATTAGACCCAACCAAATCATGAGAAAACAAATAGATAATTACTTGACACATGGGAAAGAATTAACAAAAAAACAGAGCAAACTAGAATGCTATTTGGCCCTAAACAGAGAGTACACAGTGGCAGAATTCCTGACCACTGTGACTGACCCAAAAGTAAGGAAAACGTTGACTATGTACAGACTTAGTGAGCATAGCCTTGCTATTGAGAGAGGCCACCGTAGGCAGACCTGGCTCTCAAGGGAAGACAGGCTATGTGCACACTGCCCACAAAATGTGATGGAAACTGAGCTGCACTTCCTAACCTCCTGCCAAATGTATGACCATATTAGAGACACATATTTCCCTTAGATTATTATTATTATTAGACACTATTGTGGTCCTCTGTAGCTCAGCTGGTAGAGCACGGCACTTGTAACGCCAGGGTAGTGGGTTCGATACCCGGGACCACCCATACACAAAAATGTATGCACGCATGACTGTAAATCGTTTTGGATAAAAGCGTCTGCTAAATGGCATATTATTATTAGATTACACAGACCCACAAATAATTGCCACAAGAAAAGGGCAACCAGTGAAGAACAAACACCATTGTAAATAGAACCCATATTAATGTTTATTTGTTTTCCCTTTTGTACTTCAACTATTTGCACATCATTACAACACTGTATATAGACATAATATGACATTTGACATTTCTCTATTCCTTTGGAACTTTTGTGAGTGTAATGTTTACTGTACATTTTGTATTGTTTATTATCTACTTCACTTGCTTTGGCAACGTTAACATATCTTTCCATGCCAATAAAGCCCTTTGAATTGAAATTGAGTTAGAGAGACTGGTAGAGAATGACATTTAGATCCTCAATAGGACACCCAGGAGTGTTAATAATAATAATACCGTTTTTTACAATCACTTTGGCACAAATTTCAGAACCTTGACGTCATTTTTCAAAACTCTAGACACAAAACTCAAAACGGTCATCACTTTTAACACAGGCTGTCCAATGTTCAAAACATTGCATTGTGCATTCATATCTTTAAAGAAATCTTGCACTTGCACAATCATTGGTTCAAAAAACAAATGTATTGTGAAATACCAATGAAACGTTAATTTAGATCACCCACACACAAGCAACCGATGGTTTCACTGTGTCATTGTTCGTACGATCATTAAATATTGTAGTACAAAATAAGTGATACATGTTTCATTATGGTACTACATGTAAATACATCCCTGTAAAAGTACTGCAGTAGTAGAGAGAATACTACAGACACAGTGGAATCATTGAACAAAATCTAAAATATATTGATGAAAACGATACAGTACTGTAAAACATAAAATGCAGTGTTCCTCAACTTGCTTGCTTGTACTGTAAAAAGCAAAACATAGGAGTGATTACTGTACTTCTACATTTCATCAACTCTGTCTTGTGGATTTGGCCACAGGTTCTCATCTACATCACAATGGTTGTTTTCATTAGCCAAACATCTTGAAAAAAAACGTCGGGCATGGCGAATCCAGGCCTGACACTGGTCTGCTGTGATGTCATTGCATGCGTCATCCATGGCCTGGAGAAGAGTGACTTGTTCATGAGGGCGCCTATCATAAACCTTCCATCTCCATGTGGAGAAAAATTCCTCAATCGGGTTAAGGAAAGGAGAGTATGGGGGTAAATACAGGGTGGTAAATTGTGCATGGGCCTGAAACCATGCTTGCATCATATGAGCATGGTGGAACCTGACATTATCCCACACAATGACATAGGTCACGCCACCAGCTCTACAGGCCTGATCGAGCTCATCAAGGAAGGTTACAAGGGGACCATAGAAACGGTGTCTGATAAAGAATGATGATGAAATATTACATCCATAGATAATGTAGTCTAATTGGTTCATGCTCCACGCTAATTGGTGACAATGAATCTCGTTACTTTGAAACTTTCATGATCTAAACATGGAATATTGTTTGTCTGTTTCCATACAACTATGCATTAAGAGCAATGCAACAGTTACTTATCATTTTGAGCAGTTGTATCAATTGATAGTTGGATAATTGTAATGAAATGAATAGACACTCATCTGAAATGTAATGTGTGAATTGTCTTTTGAAATAGTAGTACTTTGATGTTAAGTTGTGTCATATTGAACAGGTGACTTTTGTTAAATGAACAAATGATCTTAGTTTTATGTGTATTGTATCCAAGCAATTGAAAAAAAGTGTTAGAGTTTTGAAAAATGTGCATTTTGATCATTGGTTGTGAGTTTTGTGTCTAGAGTTTTGAAAAATGACGTCAAGGTTCTGAAATTAGTGCCAAAGTGATTGTAAAAAACTGTAATAATATGCCATTTAGCAGACGCTTTTATCCAAAGCGACTTACAGTCATGCGTGCATACATTTTGTGTATGTGTTGTTAGTGAGTAGATCTCAGTCAGAGGAGAGGTGCGTCGGTCAGGACTCAGACGAAACAGAGGAGGGTGTCTCTGTGTGTGTTTACATTTACATTTTAGTCATTTAGCAGACACTCTTATCCAGAGCGACTTACAGTTAGTGAGTGCATACATTTTTCATACTGGCCCCCCGTGGGAAATGAACCCACAACCCTGGCGTTGCAAGCGCCATGCTCTACCAACTGAGCTACAGAGGGTTTTTTAAGAGGTGTACTTTACCCCTGTGTTAGTGTGTGTCTCTCTGTGTGTGTGTGTGTGTGTGTGTGTGTGTGTGTGTGTTAGTGTGTGTCTCTCTGTGTGTGTGTGTGTGTGTGTGTGTGTGTGTGTGTGTTAGTGTGTGTGTGTGTGTTACTGTGTTAGTGTGTGTGTGTGTGTGTGTTAGTGTGTGTTAGTGTGTGTGTGTATTAGTGTGTGTGTTAGTGTGTTAGTGTGTGTTAGTATGTGTGTTAGTGTGTGTTAGTGTGTGTGTGTGTTAGTGTGTGTTAGTGTGTGTGTGTGTGTGTTAGTGTGTGTGTGTGTTAGTGTGTGTGTGTGTGTTAGTGTGTTAGTGTGTTAGTGTGTGTGTGTGTGTGTTAGTGTGTGTGTGTGTTAGTGTGTGTGTGTGTGTTAGTGTGTTAGTGTGTTAGTGTGTGTTAGTGTGTGTTAGTGTGTGTGTGTGTGTTAGTGTGTGTTAGTGTGTGTGTGTGTTAGTGTGTGTGTGTGTGTGTGTGTGTGTGTTAGTGTGTGTTAGTGTGTGTGTGTGTTAGTGTGTGTTAGTGTGTGTGTGTGTTAGTGTGTGTGTGTGTTAGTGTGTGTGTGTGTGTGTGTTAGTGTGTCTCTCCATCTCAGAGAGAGAAAAAGACTGAGAGATTTATAACGGCAGGATTCTTTCTGTGTCACACTAATTAAACCATCAGTGTCTGTCAGCTGATTAAAAAGTCTCACAGAGAAGAAGAGGGAAAAGTTTTCTCTCTCACATCACAGTCTTGAGTGACAGACCCCTCCTGTTGCACAGGACTGTCGTTTAGCGTGTGGGTGGCTCTATCTGCTATGAGTGTGTTATATAATGTTGTGTTATGAGGGCTTTCAGAAAGGAGTGAGTTGGATGAAATCTATTTCAATCTACGATAGCATTGCCTCAAACATTCTGTCTTAAATCCAACCAAAAAACGTTGGTTCATGATATAAATCAACACTCAGGCCTTATTGTTCTCAGCCAATAAGAATTACACTATCTCATATGAGATGGTATTTTTGTACCATTAACCACATTGGATCCAGGTTGTTTATGAGGACTGGATTCTTATCAACGGCAGAACAATGTGTCTGTGGTAGCCCTTTCCTGCAGTCAAATGACCTAGTGGCCTCATGGGTGGAACGTTATTATTATTTTTCATAATTTCATAATTAATCAACATACTTTTTTTTTAATGCCGAAAATCCAGTGTTGCTATGTCAAACTGTTTTGTTATATTTCAGTCTTCTGTGATGTATATAAAGTGTAATATTGGGATGCAAAATCTAAATTGAATACACCCCCCCCCCTCTTTCTCTCTCAATTACATTTACATTTTAGTCATTTAGCAGACGCTCTCATCCAGAGCGACTTACAATTAGTGAATACATATATTTTTTTATTATACTGGCCCCCAGTGTGAATAAAACCCACAACCCTGGCATTGCAAACGCCATGCTCTATCAACTGAGCTACATCCCTGCCGGCCATTCCCTCCCCTACCTGGGCCAATTGTGCGCCGCCCATGAGTCTCCCGGTCGCGGCCGGCTGCAACAGAGCCTGGATTCGAACCAGGATCTCTAGTGGCACAGTTATCACTGCGATGCAGTGCCTTAGACCACTGCGCCACTCAATTCCATTCAATGTGTAGTGGGTGATGGACGGAGTCCCTTGGAGAGTTCATCAATGAGCTTGACGCCTTGATAAGTTCCTTTCCTGAGGATGGCTCACCCCTCACAGTTCTGGGGGACTTCAACCTCCCTACGTCTACCTTTGACTCATTTCTCTCTGCCTCCTTCTTTCCACTCCTCTCCTCTTTTGACCTCACCCCCTCACCGTCCCCCCCTATTCACAAGGCAGGCAATACGCTTGACCTCATCTTTACTAGATGCTGTTCTTCTACTAATCTCACTGCAACTCCCCTCCATGTCTCCGACCACTACTTTGTATCCTTTTCTCTCTCTCGCTCTCCTCCAACACTACTCACTCTGCCCCTACTCAGATGGTAATGCGCCGTCGCAACCTTCGCTCTCTCTTTCCCGCTACTCTCTCCTCTTCCATCCTATCATCTCTTCCCTCTGCTCAATCCTTCTCCCTCCAATCTCCTGATTCTGCCTCCTCAACCCTCCTCTCCTCCCTTTCTGCATCCTTTGATTCTCTATGTCCCCTATCCTCCCGGCCGGCTCGGTCCTCCCCTCCAGCTCCGTGGCTTGATGACTCATTGCGAGCTCACAGAACAGGGCTCCGGGCAGCCGAGCGGAAATGGAGGAAAACTAGACTCCCTGTGGACCTGGCATCTTTTCACTCCCTCCTCTCTACATTGTCTTCATCTGTTTCTGCTGCTAAGGCCACTTTCTAAATTCCAAGCATCTGCCTCTAACCCTAGGAAGCTCTTTGCCACCTTCTCCTCCCTGCTGAATCCTCCGCCCCTCCCCCCCACCTCCCTCTCTGTGGATGACTTCGTCAACCATTTTGAAAAGAAGGTTGACGACATCCGATCCTCGTTTGTTAAGTCAAATGACACTGCTGGTCCTGCTCACACTGCCCTACCCTATGCTTTGACTTCTTTCTCCCCTCTCTCTCCAGATAAAATCTTGCGACTTGTGACGGCCGGCCGCCCAACAACTTGCCCGCTTGACCCTATCCCCTCCTCTCTTCTCCAGACCATCTCCGGTGACCTTCTCCCTTACCTCACCTCGCTGATCAACTCATCCTTGACCGCTGGCTATGTCCCTTCCATCTTCAAGAGAGCGAGAGTTGCACCCCTTCTCAAAAAACCAACACTCGATCCCTCCGATGTCAACAACTACAGACCAGTATCCCTTCTTTCTTTTCTCTCCAAAACTATTGAGCGTGCCATCTTTAGCCAACTCTCTTGCTATCTCTCTCAGAATGACCTTCTTGATCCAAACCAGTCAGGTTTCAAGACTGGTCATTCAACTGAGACTGCTCTTCTCTGTGTCACGGAGGCTCTCCGCACTGCTAAAGCTAACTCTCTCTCCTCTGCTCTTGTCCTTCTAGACCTGTCTGCTGCCTTTGATACTGTGAACCATCAGATCCTCCTCTCCACCCTCTCCGAGCTGGGCATCTCCGGCGCGGCTCACTCTTGGATTGCGTCCTACCTGACCGGTCGCTCCTACCAAGTGGCGTGGCGAGAAGCTGTCTGCGCACCATGTGCTCTCACCACTGGTGTCCCCCAGGGCTCAGTTCTAGGCCCTCTCCTATTCTCGCTATACACCAAGTCACTTGGCTCTGTCATATCCTCACATGGCCTCTCCTATCATTGCTACGCAGACGACACACAACTAATCTTCTCCTTTCCCCCTTCTGATAACCAGGTGACGAATCGCATCTCTGCATGTCTGGCAGACATATCAGTATGGATGACGGATCACCACCTCAAGCTGAACCTTGGCAAGACGGAGCTGCTCTTCCTCCCGGGGAAGGACTGCCCGTTCCATGATCTCGCCATCACGGTTGACAACTCCGTTGTGTCCTCCTCCCAGAGTGCAAAGAGCCTTGGCGTGACCCTGTACAACACCCTGTCGTTCTCCGCTAACATCAAGGTGGTGACCCGTTCCTGTAGTTTCATGCTCTACAACATTCGGAGAGTACGACCCTGCCTTACACAGGAAGCGGCACAGGTCCTAATCCAGGCACTTGTCATCACCCGTCTGGATTACTGCAACTCACTGTTGGCTGGGCTCCCTGCCTGTGCCATTAAACCCCTACAACTCATCCAGAATGCTGCAGCCCGTCTGGTGTTCAACCTTCCCAAGTTCTCTCACGTCACCCCGCTCCTCCGCACACTCCACTGGCTTCCAGTTGAAGCTCGCATCTGCTACAAGACCATGGTGCTTGCCTACGGAGCTGTGAGGGGAACGGCACCTCCGTACCTTCAGGCTCTGATCAGTCCCTACACCCAAACGAGGGCATTGCGTTCATCCACCTCTGGCCTGCTGGCCCCCCTACCTCTGCGGAAGCACTGTTCCCGCTCAGCCCAGTCAAAACTGTTTGCTGCTCTGGCACCCCAATGGTGGAACAAGCTCCCTCACGACGCCAGGACAGCGGAGTCACTCACCACCTTCCGGAGACATTTGAAACCCCACCTCTTTAAGGAATACCTGGGATAGGATAAAGTAATCCTTCTATCCCCCCCTTACCCCACCCCACCCCCCTAAAAAAAAAAAAAAATGACGATGCAATCGCCATCACTCTTCATACTGCCCTCTCCCATCTGGACAAGAGGAATACCTATGTAAGAATGCTGTTCATTGACTATAGTTCAGCATTCAACACCATAGTACCCACCTAGCTCATCATTAAGCTCGAGGCCCTGGGTCTGAACCCCGCCCTGTGCAACTGGGTCCTGGACTTCCTGACGGGCCACCCCCAGGTGGTGAAGGTAGGAAACAACACCTACACTTCGCTGATCCTCAACACTGGGGCCCCACAAGGGTACATGCTCAGCCCACTCCTGTTCACCCATGACTGCGTGGCCAAGCACGCCGCCAACTCAATCATCAAGTTTGCAGACGACATTACAGTAGTAGGCTTTGTTACCAACAATGACGAGACAGCCTACAGGGAGGAGGTGAGGGCTCTGAGAGTGTGGTGCCAGGAAAATAACCTCTCACTCAACATCAACAAAACAAAGGAGATGATCGTGGACTTCAGGAAACAGCAGATGGTGCACCCCCCTGTCCATATCGACGGGACCGCAGTGGAGAAAGTGGAAAGCTTAAAGTTCCTTGGCGTACACATCACTGACAAACTGAAATGGACCACCCACACAGACAGTGTGGTGAAGAAGGCGCAACAGAGCCTCTTCAACCTCAGGAGGCTAAAGAAATTTGGCTTGGCACCTAAAACCCTCACAAACTTTTACAGATGCACAATTGAGAGCATCCTGTCCGGCTGTATCACCTCCTGGTACAGCAACTGCACCGCCCTCAACCGCAAGGCTCTCCAGAGGGTGATGCGGTCTGCACAACGCGTTACCGGGGGCAAACTACCCGCCCTCCAGGACACCTACAGCACCCGATGTCACAGAAAGGCCAAAAAGATCATCAAGGACATCCACCACCCGAGCCACTGCCTGTTCACCCCGCTATCATCCAGAAGGCGAGGTCAGTACAGGTGCATCAAAGCTGGGACAGAGAGACTGAAAAACAGCTTCTATCTCAAGGCCATCAGACTGTTAAACAGCCATCACTAGCACATTAGAGGCTGCTGCCTATAGACATAGACTAGAAATCACTGGCTACTTTAATAATGTTTACATATCTTGCATTACTCATCTCATATGTATATACTGTATTCTATACTATTCTACGGTATCTTGGTCACTTTAATAATGTTTACATATCTGCATTACTCATCTCATATGTATTCAGTGGGGAAAAAAAGTATTTAGTCAGCCACCAATTGTGCAAGTTCTCCCACTTAAAAAGATGAGAGAGGCCTGTAATTTTCATCATAGGTACACGTCAACTATGACAGACAAAATGAGAAAAAATAATCCAGAAAATCACATTGTAGGATTTGTAATCAATTTATTTGCAAATTATGGTGGAAAATAAGTATTTGGTCAATAACAAAAGTTTCTCAATACTTTGTTATATACCCTTTGTTGGCAATGACACAGGTCAAACGTTTTCTGTAAGTCTTCACAAGGTTTTCACACACTGTTGCTGGTATTTTGGCCCATTCCTCCATGCAGATCTCCTCTAGAGCAGTGATGTTTTGGGGCTGTCGCTGGGCAACACGGACTTTCAACTCCCTCCAAAGATTTTCTATGGGGTTGAGATCTGGAGACTGGCTAGGCCACTCCAGGACCTTGAAATGCTTCTTACGAAGCCACTCCTTCGTTGCCCGGGCGGTGTGTTTGGGATCATTGTCATGCTGAAAGACCCAGCCACGTTTCATCTTCAATGCCCTTGCTGATGGAAGGAGGTTTTCACTCAAAATCTCACGATACATGGCCCCATTCATTCTTTCCTTTACACGGATCAGTCGTCCTGGTCCCTTTGCAGAAAAACAGCCCCAAAGCATGATGTTTCCATCCCCATGCTTCACAGTAGGTATGGTGTTCTTTGGATGCAACTCAGCATTCTTTGTCCTCCAAACATGACGAGTTGAGTTTTTACCAAAAAGTTATATTTTGGTTTCATCTGACCATATGACATTCTCCCAATCCTCTTCTGGATCATCCAAATGGACTCTAGCAAACTTCAGACGGGCCTGGACATGTACTGGCTTAAGCAGGGGGACACGTCTGGCACTGCAGGATTTGAGCCCCTGGCGGCGTAGTGTGTTACTGATGGTAGGCTTTGTTACTTTGGTCCCAGCTCTCTGCAGGTCATTCACTAGGTCCCCCCATGTGGTTCTGGGATTTTTGCTCACCGTTCTTGTGATCATTTTGACCCCACGGGGTGAGATCTTGCGTGGAGCCCCAGATCGAGGGAGATTATCAGTGGTCTTGTATGTCTTCCATTTCCTAATAATTGCTCCCACAGTTGATTTCTTCAAACCAAGCTGCTTACCTATTGCAGATTCAGTCTTCCCAGCCTGGTGCAGGTCTACAATTTTGTTTCTGGTGTCCTTTGACAGCTCTTTGGTCTTGGCCATAGTGGAGTTTGGAGTGTGACTGTTTGAGGTTGTGGACAGGTGTCTTTTATACTGATAACAAGTTCAAACAGGTGCCATTAATACAGGTAACGAGTGGAGGACAGAGGAACCTCTTAAAGAAGAAGTTACAGGTCTGTGAGAGCCAGAAATCTTGCTTGTTTGTAGGTGACCAAATACTTATTTTCCACCATAATTTGCAAATAAATTCATAAAAAATCCTACAATGTGATTTTCTGGATTTTTTTTTTTCAATTTGTCTGTCATAGTTGACGTGTACCTATGATGAAAATTACAGGCCTCTCTCATCTTTTTAAGTGGGAGAACTTGCACAATTGGTGGCTGACTAAATACTTTTTTCCCCCACTGTATACTCTATTCTATACTATTCTACTGTATCTTAGTCCATGCCGCTCTGTCATCGCTTATCCATATACAGTGAGGGGAAAAGTATTTGATCCCCTGCTGATTTTGTACGTTTGCCCTCTGACAAAGACATGATCAGTCTATCATTTTAATGGTAGGTTTATTTGAACAGTGAGAGACAGAATAACAACAACAAAATCCAGAAAAATGCATGTCAAAAATGTTATAAATTGATTTGCATTTTAATGAGGGAAATAAGTATTTGACCCCTCTGCAAAACATGACTTAGTATTTGGTGGCAAAACCCTTGTTGGCAATCACAGAGGTCAGACGTTTCTTGTAGTTGGCCACCAGGTTTGCACACATCTCAGGAGGGATTTTGTCCCACTACTCTTTGCAGATCTTCTCCAAGTCATTAAGGTTTCGAGGGTTGACGTTTGGCAACTCGAACCTTCAGCTCCCTCCACAGATTTTCTATGGGATTAAGGTCTGGAGACTGGCTAGGCCACTCCAGGACCTTAATGTGCTTCTTCTTGAGCCACTCCTTTGTTGCCTTGGCCGTGTGTTTTGGGTCATTGTCATGCTGGAATACCCATCCACTACCCATTTTCAATGCCCTGGCTGAGAGAAGGAGGTTCTTACCCAAGATTTGACGGTACATGGCCCATCGTCCCTTTGATGCGATGAAGTTGTCCTGTCCCCTTAGCAGAAAAACACCCCCAAAGCATAATGTTTCCACCTCCATGTTTGACGGTGGGGATGGTGTTCTTGGGGTCATAGGCAGCATTCCTCCTCCTCCAAACACGGCGAGTTGAGTTGATGCCAAAGAGCTCGATTTTGGTCTCATCTGACCACAACACTTTCACCCAGTTCTCCTCTGAATCATTCAGATGTTAATTGGCAAACTTCAGACGGGCCTGTATATGTGCTTTCTTGAGCAGGGGGACCTTGCGGGCACTGCAGGATTTCAGTCCTTCACGGCGTAGTGTGTTACCAATTGTTTTCTTGGTGACTATGGTCCCAGCTGACTTGAGATCATTGACAAGATCCTCCCGTGTAGTTCTGGGCTGATTCCTCGCCGTTCTCATGATCATTGCAACTCCACAAGGTGAGATCTTGCATGGAGCCCCAGGCCGAGGGAGATTGACAGTTATTTTGTGTTTCTTCCATTTGCGAATAATTGCACCAACTGTTGTCACCTTCTCACCAAGCTGCTTGGCGATGGTCTTGTAGCCCATTCCAGCCTTGTGTAGGTCTACAATCTTGTCCCTGACATCCTTGGAGAGCTCTTTGGTCTTGGCCATGGTGGAGAGTTTGGAATCTGATTGATTGATTGCTTCTGTGGACAGGTGTCTTTTATACAGGTAACAAACTGAGATTAGGAGCACTCCCTTTAAGAGTCTCAGCTCGTTACCTGTATAAAAGACACCTGTGAGCCAGAAATCTTTCTGATTGAGAGGGCGTCAAATACTTATTTCCCTCATTAAAATGAAAATCAATTTATCACATTTTTTTTGTTGTTATTCTGTCTCTCACTGTTCAAATAAACCTACCATTAAAATTATAGACTGATCATTTCTTCGTCAGTGGGCAAATGTACAAAATCAGCAGGGGATCAAATACTTTTTTCCCTCACTGTATGTGTATATTCTTCATTCATTCCTTACTTATATTTGTGTGTATTGGGTATATGTTGTGAAATTGTTCGATATTACTTGTTAAATATTACTGCACTGTCGGAGCTAGAAGCACAAGCATTTCGCTAAACACGCAATAACATCTGCTAAACACGTGTATGTGATCAATAAAATGTGATTTGATTTGGTATAAAGTTTAAGTAGAAATACTTTATAGTACTACTTAAGTAGTTGTATGGGGTACCTGTACTTTACTATTTTTGACAACTTTTACTTCACTACATTCCTAAAAAAAAGAAGTACTTTTTACTCCATACAGTGTACATTTTCCCTGACACCCAAAAGTACTCGTTACATTTTGAATGCTTAGCAGAACAGGAACATTTTCCAATTCACGCACTTATCAAGAGAACATACCTGGGCATCCCTAATGCCTCTGATCTGGTGGACTCATTAAACACAAAAGTTTAATTTGTAAATTATGTAGTGTGCCCCTAGCTATGCATAAATAAAGAAAAAACAAGAAAATTGTGCTGTCTGGTTTGCTTAATATAAGCAATTTGAAATGATTTATACTTTTACTTTTGATAAGTATATTTTTGCAATTACATTTACTTTTGATACTTAAGTATATTTAAAACCAAATACATTTAGACTTCTACTCAAGTAATATTTTACTGGGTGATTTTACTTTTACCTGAGTCATTTTCTAGTAAGGTATCTTCACTTTTACTCAAGTATGACAACTTTTTCCACCACTGATAGGCACTAGTTTTGTAGAGCCAGAGCCAGAGCCAGAGCCAAAGACAGAGAGATGAATTATATTGCTGGTTAATGATGGCATAAACAGTGTAGAAAAACAAACAAAAAAAGCCATAGTAGCGTTAAAGGATTGCCAGAAAGTGGAACCCAGGTATGTGCAGATGCAGAGCCCATAGTACATTTACATTTGTACATTTTAGTCATTTAGCAGACGCTCTTATCCAGAGCGACTTATAGTTAGTGCATACGTTATTATTTAATTTTTTCATACTGTCCCCCCGTGGGAATCGAACCCACAACCCTGGCGTTGCAAACGCCATGCTCTACCAACTGAGCTACATCCCTGCCGGCCACTCCCTCCCCTACCCTGGACGACGCTGGGCCAATTGTGCGCCGCCCCATGGGTCTCCCGGTCACGGCCGGCTACGACAGAGCCTGGATTCGAACCAGGATATCTGCCTTAGACCACTGCGCCACTCGGGAGTCATGCAATTGCATACATGCATACATTCCCTCTGTTTTCACAGACATGTTTTTTCTTCAATTAATGAACATTAAGGCGACGTGGCAGAGTAGATGGGGGAAAGTTGAGGGAGATAGGGGAGGAAGGGGGGAGACGGAAAGAGAGAGACGGGACGGGAGTGTCTTGGGATGAGAGGAAAAGAGGGGGATGATGTGTGTTTGATTTCAAAACAGATTTAAACAGCCAATGAGCGAATCCCACTCTCCCTCAGACCCCAGGATACACACACACACAATCCCCTCTCTCAAACCCCAGGGGAGTATCGGCGGGGCGGCAGGAGATAGCTCGGAGAACGTTTTGACAATAATTAAAGTGCTTTAAACCTTGAGGAACCAGGCTCTGAGGGGTTATAGAGGGTGCAACAGGTCAGCAACTCAAGAGTAAATGTCAGTTGGCTTTTCATAGCCGAGCATTCAGAGGTAGACAGAGAGAGAGAGAGAGAGAGAGAGAGAGAGAGAGAGAGAGAGAGAGAGAGAGAGAGAGAGAGAGGGGGGGGGGGGGGGGGGGGGGGGTCGAAACAGCAGGAAAAGGTAGCACGTCCGGTAAACAGGTCAGGGTTCCATAGCAGGAACTGGATCAGCAGCACGACCAGGTGGACTGGGGATGGGGACATCCAGAAATTATCTCACATATTGGAACATATTTGTAATGTTGTGCTTCTTGTTCACGTAATTCATGCTGATGTTGTGTTTTTGAGCTAGCACCCAATTGACTCCCATTCAGTGCTTGAAGGAGTGCTCTCCTTGTCCCAGAATCGCGCAGAATTCACTGCGTGGCCCGTTGACAACGTACACAATGGCCGTTAATACGAATCGAATTGAGTTTCCCATCTCCTCATTTCTTAAAGTATCCCTGGTTTAGCTCACTCAGTTAGCTTAGTTAGCACTCAGCCAGTTAGCACTTAGCCATTTAGCTTAGTTAGCACTCAGCCAGTTAGCTTATATTAGTGTAACTGGTGGGATCAAACCGGGGAGCTCTCACACGCTAAGACAACATCTTCACCATTAGCTTAGCCCAAAAGGAAATCCTTGTGGGCTACATTTGGGTTTACAAGTCTCAGGCAGGGCTACCTCATCACAAGAGCGTGATTCCAAATCATCACCGTTAGCACCCAGCCAGCTAGCTTAGCTCAGCCATGCTTTGCTACAATCGTCAGGACTCGTACATACAAACAAATCTAGCAGGTACAGCATGTATCTGCCATACGAGAGAAGGGCTAGGCTAGGTAGACCCCCTCCTCCTCCTTGAATGCTCCTTCACTAACAGGTTGGTGACATTTCAAATCCCAAACCCCTTGGTTTGATCAGTCTAAAGCCGTGCCTTACTGTGCACAATAACCAAAGTGGTTAAAAACTGAAATACAGTTATTTCGTTGCCAAGCAACTGCATACCTCAAAGTAGCTGGAATTCAAACAGTGGAAGTTATCCAATTTCCCTGGGGACCGTTTTGACGTGGAACGGAGTGTGTGTGTGTGTGTGAAAATACTAAGAGCTGATCCGGGAGGACCATGAATAATTGTAAATAGGTGCCGGTGGACATGGTTCAGCCGCCACAGGTCTATCCGGCAAGAACAAGTCCAGATGTCTTTTGAAAAGGTTTATTCCAGATAATGGTTCCTTCATGGATAACTTTAGATAGTATGTGTGTGGTTATTTAAAGAAAAACAATGAGTACACAGAGCATTGGCAGTAATACAGTTAGATACTAAGCATTCACAGATACTGTACCACAGGAGGTTAGTGGCACCTTGGAAGGGTTTCCATGGTTTCCATGTGTTTGATGCCATTCCATTTGCTCCGTTCCAGCCATTATTATGAGCCGTCTTTCCCTCAGCAGCCTCCACTTTTGTACATAGGCCTACATATGCCTCTAATAGGTAAACTAGCTTAGCATAATACTATGGACTGCACTGGCTTAGCATAGTAACATGGCCTGTATACAACACGTAGACTGACTTAGCATAGTAAGATGGCCTGTATACAACACGTAGACTGACTTAGCATAGTAACATGGCCTGTATACAACACGTAGACTGACTTAGCATAGTAACATGGCCTGTATACAACACGTAGACTGACTTAGCATAGTAACATGGCCTGTATACAACACGTAGACTGACTTAGCATAGTAACATGGCCTGTATACAACACGTAGACTGACTTAGCATAGTAACATGGCCTGTATACAACACATAGACAGACTTAGCATAGTAACATGGCCTGTATACAACACGTAGACTGACTTAGCATAGTAACATGGCCTGTATACAACACGTAGACTGACTTAGCATAGTAACATGGCCTGTATACAACACATAGACTGACTTAGCATAGTAATATGGCCTGTATACAACACGTAGACTGACTTAGCATAGTAACATGGCCTGTATACAACACGTAGACTGACTTAGCATAGTAACATGGCCTGTATACAACACGTAGACTGACTTAGCATAGTAACATGGCCTGTATACAACACATAGACAGACTTAGCATAGTAACATGGCCTGTGTACAACAAATAGACTGACTTAGCATAGTATGTACATCAATAGACCCATGGGGCGGCGCACAATTGGCCCAGCGTCGTCCAGGGTAGGGGAGGGAATGGCCGGCAGGGATGTAGCTCAGTTGGTAGAGCATGGTGTTTGCAACGCCAGGGTTGTGGGTTCGATTCCCATGGGGGGCCAGTATGAAAAATATAAAAATAATGTATGCACTAACTGTAAGTCGCTCTGGATAAGAGTGTCTGCTAAATGACGTAAATGTAAATAGACACTTCTATGCACGACAATCCTCAATGACGGATTACTAATCCAGAAATAATAAGGGAATGCAGTTGCAGGACATACATAACCACAATAGACTCAAAGCAGTACCATAATTGTGGCTGAAAAAGGCTGGTACATGAAGACTTAACATGAATAGGGTGTGGAACAATGACGCGCGTGTTGACTCATAACCCGCAGTCCCGTGTTATATCCGTGGCAATAGTGCATAAACCTAAGCTTCAGGGCATAATAGCCTACACGCCAATCGCCAAATGCTTTTGGGAACAGGCAGAAAAGTTCAAGGAGATCCACTAGGCAAAAAGGACAATGTGGGAGTTTAATTCAATAAGAGAAAAGCTGTGAAATGTTGAGTTGAAGATAAAGAGAAGGGAGGGACAGAAAATACATGTTTGGGAAAGATTTGGTGAAGTGGTAAAAGAGGATGATAGCAGTGTCAGCTATGTTATGTGTGATGGTTGTGAGGAGCTATACAAATTCAACAGTCACAAGATCGGACTTCAAATAGGCCTATGGCAGGTCAAGGGAACCGTAGCCTACTGTTCAGATGGGTTAAATGGAAACTGAAATCTGGACACTGACTGTAGGTCTATAACCTCTCACATTGCCTTAATATTAACTCCTGCAGAATTAAGCATTTCTTGCTGTAAAATGATCCACCAAATGTAGGCAACATTTTTTTACTCAGGAACAGGAGTGGAGAAATATGATTTATTTATGTCAGCATCTTGAGAGAATGCAAATTTATTTTTGTATTTATTATGGATCCCCATTGCAGCTACTCTTCCTGGGGTCCTGCTAAATTAAGGCAGTTCATACAATTTCAAAAACATTACAATACATTCACAGATTTCACAACACACTGTGTGCCCTCAGGCCCCTACTCCACCACTACCACATATCTACAGTACAAAATCCATGTGTACGTGTGTGTATAGTGCGTATGTTATCGTGTGTGTGTGCCTATGTTCGTGTTGCTTCACAGTCCCCGCTCTTCCATATGTATTTAAAAAAAATCTGTTTTTAAAAATCTAATTTTACTACTTGCATCAGTTACTTGATGAGGAATAGAGTTCCATGTAGTCATGGCTCTATGTAGTACTGTTCTGGACTTGGGGACTGTGAAGAGACCTCTGGAGGCATGTCTTGTGGGGTATGCATGGGTGTCCGAGCTGTGCGCCAGTAGTTCAAACAGACAGCTCGGTGCATTCAACATGTCAATACCTCTCATAAATGCAAGTTGTGATGAAGTCAATCTCTCCTCCACTTTGAGCCAGGAGAGATTGACATGCATATTATTAATATTAGCTCTCTGTGTACGTCTAACGGCCAGCCGTGCTGCCCTGTTCTGAGCCAATTGCAATTTTCCTGTCCTTTTTTGTGGCACCTAACCACAAGACTGAACAGTAGTCCAGGTGTTACAAAACTAGGGCCTGTAGGACCTGCCTTGTTGATAATGCTGTTAAGAAGGTAGAGCAGCGCTTTATTATGGACATAGTTCTCCCCATCTTAGCTACTGTTGTATCAATATGTTTTGACCATGACAGTTAGTCTGTAGAGGTTCTATCTTTATCAGCATCATAAAGCTGATAGTATTTTCTCCCTGGTCCCTAAACGTCTTTGCTCGACGAAAGAAGCAGCGATGACAGAAAACCGATGTTAACTCGATTTATTACATTATTCTGGTGAGCAAGGGTTTATGTAGTCTTCTACGGCATCATCATGACAGAAGAGAAGCTGCATGCATCTAATTATAGACAAGTTGACTAACAAATAGCCTACCAAAATGTCGGAAATTATAAGCAGAAACATATCTAAATCAGTCCCAAAAAAATAGTGACAATTTGTTCTGTCGTCTTTGACTGTAGCCTACAGCACATTTTCTATATTAGCAGGTTAGGGTCGGGCGCTGGCCTCAGATTTTCACTTCATCACATATAGTCGGGTGGTTGCAGATGGGTTGTTAGCAATTGCGGGCGGGTGCGGGTGAACAAATCGCTGACCCGCGCACCACTAGTGGCCACAGGGCAAAGGCATATAGCAGGCTAACGGCTAGGCTAGCAAGCTAACATACCTCAACTTTTAAAGGGTGAAATAATCGCTACTTAGGGCAGTTTTACTATCAGACCTTGAATATAGCAGCACAAACATAATGGTATAACTTATACTCAATGCAACAAGTCAAGCTGTAGGAAAATGTAGGGACAGTCATCAGATCTCACTCACTCTGACTAGAAAGGGGCAGTGAGATGTGGGAATAGCTAAACCCTGATTGGCTGTGAAAATATAGACTTCGTGGTAATTACACAACAGCATTGCATTATGGGAAAATCATGGCGGGCTGGAGCGCTATAGTTGAATGTATTTAGGTGGTTCACACACACACACACACACACACACACACCCTGTATTTAGGTAGTTCTCTAAGTTAAGTTTTGTAATTAATGTTGATTATAATTGTCCAGGCAGGCACATGACGTGAAACTGCCATTGCATGTAAATCTACATCTTGAACGATAAATATTTGTTGTTGAAGCTAGTCTTTTATTAGTCCTTAGATAGATCTATGTCTGGTAACACGTTGATGAACCATTTCCTTTGAGATTTGCATAAAGCATTCATAACAGCATACATAACACATTTATAACAACATACATAAAGCATTCATAACACATTCATGAAGATGTAAGTATTAGACCAAAGATAAATAGATCTACAGTACCAGTCAAAAGTTTGGACACACCTACTCATTCAAGGGTTTTTCTTTATTTTGACTATTTTCTACATTGTAGAATAATAGTGAAGATATCAAAACTATGAAATAACACTTATGGAATTATGTAGTACCCAAAAAAGTGTTAAACAAATCAAAATATAGCCACTCTTTGCCTTGATGACAGCTTTACACACTCTTGGCATTCCCTCAACCAGCTTCATGAGGAATGCATTTCCAACAGTCTTGAAGGAGTTCCCACATATGCTGAGCACTGGTTGGCTGCTTTTCCTTCACTCTGCGGTGCAACTAATCTGAAACCATCTCAATTGGGTTGAGGTCGGTTGATTGTGGAGGCCAGGTCATCTGATGCAGCACTCCATCACTCTCCTTGGTCAAATAGCACTTACACAGCCTGGAGGTGTGTTTTGGGTCATTGTCCTGTTGAAAACAAATGATAGTCCAGTAAGCGCAAACCAGATGGGATGGCGTATCGCTACAGAATGCTGTGGTAGCCATGCTGGTTAAGTGTGCCTTGAATTCTAAATAAATCACAGACAGTGTCACCAGCAAAGCACAGCCACACCATCACACCTCCTCCTCCATACTTCACGGTTGGAACCACACATGCGGAGATCATCCGTTCACCTACTCTGCGTCTCACAAAGACACAGCGGTTGGAACCAAAAATCTCAAATTTGGACTCATCAGACCAAAGGACAGATTTCCACCGGTCTAATGTCCATTGCTCGTGTTTCTTGGCCCAAGCAGGTCTCTTCTTCTTATTGTTGTCCTTTAGTAGTGGTTTCTTTGCAGCAATTCGACCATGAAGGCCTGATTCACGCAGTCTCCTCTGAACAGTTGATGTTGAGATGTGTCTGTTACTTGAACTCTGTGAAGTATTTATTTGGGCTGCAATCTGAGGCTGGTATCTCTAATGAACTTATCCTCTACAGCAGAGGTAACTCTGGGTCTTCCATTCCTGTGGCGGTCCTCATGAGAGCCAGTTTCATCATAGCACTTGATGGTTTTTGCGACTGCACTTGAAGAAACTTTAAAAGTTCTTGAAATGTTCCGTATTGACTGACCTTCATGTCTTAAAGTAATGATGGACTGTCATTTCTCTTTACTTATTTGAGCAGTTCTTGCCATAATATGGACTTGGTCTTTTACGAAATAGGGCTATCTTCTGTATACCACCCCTACCTTGTCACAACACAACTGATTGGCTCAAACGCATTAAGAAGGAAAGAAATTCCACAAATTAACTTTTAAGAAGGCACACCAGTTAATTGAAATGCATTCCAGGTGACTACCTCATGAAGCTGGTTGAGAGAATGCCAAGAGTGTGCAAAGCTGTCATCAAGTCAAAGGGTGGCTATTTTGAAGAATCTCAAATAGAAAATGTATTTTGATTTGTTTAACACTTTTTTGGTTACTACATGACTCCATATGTGTAATTTCATAGTTTTGTCGTCTTCACTATTATTCTACAATGTAGAAAATAGTAAAAATAACGAAAAACCCTTGAATGAGTAGGTGTGTCCAAACTTTTGACTGGTACTGTACGTCTGGTAACCACTCAGTAAACCGCTACAGTCTAACAGCAGAATCAACCAGATCCAGTTCAGTGAATCGGTCTGTACCAGAACTCTGTAGGAATGTCTCAAAGTCAGACTAGTGTTTGGGTGGACATCAGTACTAAATATGAGATTTGAGACAGATTACGGTGGACTGACTGCGTGGCGCACTGGAGCTTTTCTGAGAGGGAGGCACATTAGTGGAATTTGAACATGGGACTCCTGCTTGCCACAAGACTGTGTTAGCCTGCTCAGCTTAAGCCAAGGCATTAACTTGGGGAGCTAACGCAATTCCTCAGGTCTGAGGCAAGGTTACTCATCACGTGGGAGTGGTTTACTGATTCACCTGCTAACATCAGGTTGTTTAAACCATTGAGAGATATCATAGGGGACTGTTGGCGATAGGTTCACACGATTCAGCTGCCCTGTGAGCCGGGTAAGCGAAGTGTTCCCATTTTGAACCATTTCATTTGTCTGAAGGTACAAAATCTGCCTTCCCGGTTGTCCCGGAGAGCAAATCAAGTGCACGACAGGCCTACCGCTGGCCAATTGGATGGCTTAGATTACTGTGTCTGCAGTAACACAGCAGGTGTAAAAAAAAGCTACAGCAAAGTTGATACGGTGAGATTTTAAAACTACGACTAGAGAGAGACTGTCAACGAATACAGCAAAGAGCTGCTGTTTTTATGAGTGAGTTCATGTTTAAGTTCTTACTCAGCAATGTCAACACTTTTGTATTCAACACTTTTATAAGCCATAAAATACACGTTCTTCCTACTTCCACTCACATTACAACCAGCACTGCATCTGTAATGAATGAGTATGAAAGTGTATCGTTAGGCTTGCATTGTTATTATTAGCGGCTTGGGTCTTTTTTTAGTATTGAGTAATATTTCACTTTCTCTGTTCATAGGAGTGACAACAGGAATCAGTACATCAGGCAGAAATAATGCAGTGCAACTCGAGTTCCGCCATCAGCTGGAGAGTGGAGGGATGTTGAGAGGCGGACCCTCCGTCTGCTGCTCTCTCCCTCCGCTGAGACTGACCATCAGATGCAGGCACCATCAGCCCAGTAAAATAAAAATAAAAAGCAAATGATTTAAATGTCTGCTCACTCAGCTGTGCCTCACAAGTAATACAACAACAGATACCGGTGTCATCATATAGCAAATAAAAAACAAAATGGCCCCAACAACAATGCAATGGCAGGGCAATTGACCTAAAGCCAATATGCAGTGATAATGTATTGGGCCTATAGCCTACTGCACAAACCTCATTGCTACAGAACTGTTTTTAATTGGTTAATGTTGCATAGGCTTATGTTTTTTATTTCATGTTACAACAAAAACTAAGCGGTAGATCTCGGCTTGCATTTTGACTCAGAAAGTGATCATGACTCAGAAAAGGTCGGTGACCACTGCTGTAGTTCATTAGGATGAATTAGCCTCTTTCTAAAGAGATCTGACACATTAGTGGGGTGAGGGCTTTGGCTGTTGAGAGAGATGGCTGTGAGGCCAGTTCCACCTATTTGATCTATTCCAGTACTACCTGATTCAACTGGCCAACTATGGTCAAGCCCTTGATTCAGGTGCAAGTACTGGAATAGATCTAACACTGTATGTAAAATACTGTAAGTCCCTATGGGCCATGGTCAAAAGTAGTGCATAGCATAGGGAACAGGGTGCCATTTGGGACACAAACCATTTATGGTTTGTCCTTTTGAAGCCTTCTGTGTAAAAACTGAGTTATTGAAGCTGGTTGCCCCATGAATGACTTGTCTGTATTAAGCAAACTCTCACTCTCTCTCTCTCTCTCTCTCTCTCTCTCTCTCTCTCTCTCTCTCTCTCTCTCTCTCTCTCTCTCTCTCTCTCTCTCTCTCCCCCCCCCCCCCCCATGGGAAACACATGTTAACATTGCCAAAGCAAGTGAAGTAGATTATAAACAATAATACACATTTGTATTTCATCATGTATATGTGTTTGTTCTTTGCTATAGGGCCAAAAAGATTGGAGAAGTGGTTTACCCATACATCTCCGTTTTATATAAATAACTCTTTGTGTTGTTGTTTGTTTAGTGTTTTCCAATTTTCCCAGAAGTGGTTAGAGTCTATGGATTCTTCAATTACATTGAGCTGGTTTCTGACATGCTGTTCCTTCTTTTTCCGTAGTGTATTTCTGTATTGTTTTAGTGATTCACCATAGTGAAGGCGTAGGCTCAGGTTTTCTGCATCTCTATGTTTTTGGTTGGATAGGTTTCTCAATTTCTTTCTTAGGTTTTTGCATTCTTCATCAAACCATTTGTCATTGTTGTTAATTATCTTCGGTTTTCTGTTCTACAATTTTAGCTGAGAGGTCAAATATACTGTTTAGGTTTTCTACTGCCAAGTTTACACCTTCACTATTACAGTGAAACATTCTGTCCAGGAAGTTGTCTAAAAGGGATTGAATTTGTTGTTGCCTAATTGTTTTTTGGTAGGCTTCCACACTACTTTCCTTCCATCTATAGCATTTCTTAATATTATTCAGTTCCTTTGGCTTTGATGCCTCATGATTGAGTATTGCTCTGTTCAAGTAGACTGTGATTTTGCTGTGATCTGATAGGGGTGTCAGTGAGCTGACTGTGAATGCTCTGAGAGACTCTGGGTTGAGGTCAGTGATAATGTAGTCTACAGTACTACTGCCAAGAGATGAGCTATAGGTGTACCTACCGTAGGAGTCCCCTCGAAGCCTACCATTGACTCCTGTTCTCCAGGATGGAGAAGCTGTCTTCATTAAAGTATGAGGATTCTAGTGGGGGGATATAGGTAGCACACAGGAGGACATTTTTCTCTGTTGAGATCATTTCCTTTTGAATTTCTAGCCAAATGTAAAATGTTCCTGTTTTGATTAATTTAATAGAGTGAGTTAGGTCTGCCCCCTGAGTCCCTTCCCTGTTTCACACCTGGTCGTTTGGTGGATGGGACTACCAGCTCTCTGTAACCTAGAGGGCAACCAGTGGGTCCGTCTCCTCTATACCATGTTTCTTGTAGGATGACAATGTCTGTATTTCCGATTTCTTTGGTGAAGTCCAGGTTCCTGCTCTTTAGGCCAAAGGCAGATGACCTCAGCCATGGATATTCCAGGATGAGATAGTGAAGGCTTTGTGTTCCATAAAGTGTCCAATGTTGTTGATCGTGTGGTTTGGCCTCAGACCAGTAAGTGTGAGCAGAGCCTGCTGAGCATCTGGTACATGCCATTGCCTTGTGCTAGTGTAAGAGTGGGGGTTGGGCCTGTTTGCCTGCTCACGGCCTGGGCGTATGTGTGACTTTCGTGTTGAGGCCCTCTTTGTGGGAGTGGGGGGCATGGGGTGGGCAGGAGGGGCATAGGTCTGATCTGAGGGGGCCTAAATGGGGTGTGGGCATGGTTGACTTGGGGGGGGGGGGGGGGGGGGGGGGGTGTTGATTGGTTGGGGTGGGGTTGTGGTTGTGGCTGGTGGTGCTGTGGTCTGGATTTAGGTCCTCTCGGCGTGGGTCCTCTGTGTAGGTCCGAGGGGGGGTCCCGCAGGTCTGGGAGAGTGTCTCGCTGGTCTGTGTGGGGTGTCTGTTGATCTGTTGCTCCTGTGAGAGGTGTTGGGGCTGCAGTTGAGGGTGATATCCTTTAGGGTCCGGGCGAAGGTGGGCACTGCTGCCTGGGTGGCGCAGTGGTCTAAGGCACTGCATCGCAGTGCTAGCTGTGCCACTAGAGATCCTGGTTCGAATCCAGGCTCTGTCATAGCCGGCCGCGACCGAGAGACCCATGGGGCCGCGCACAATTGGCCCAGCGTCGTCCAGGGTATGGGAGGGAATGGCCGGCAGGGATGTAGCTCAGTTGGTAGAGCATGGCGTTTGCAACGCCAGGGTTGTGGGTTCGATTCCCACGGGGGGCCAGTATGAAAAAAAAAAAAAGCTAAATGACTAAAATGTAAATGTAAAATGAGTGGTGGGCCAGGTAGACATTTGGTTTTGAGGCACAGTCACAGGAAATACTTGCGTTTACCCGCTGTATGGTAGCAGGGCGGAAGTCTTTTTGTGGTAGCAGGGTAGAGATAACCACTTGTGCGTTGGATAAATTAGAATAAGCTTTATCAATCACTCCCTTGAGTGCTGTGGCTACCCTTTCCTGCTGTGTTATGAGGTCGTGTGTGCCTGTGTGTATTATTATGTGGTTGGGTGACCGTAGTTGGTCCTCAGACAGAAGGTCTTGGGCGCGCTGGGTGTTTGGACACCAGAGTTTAGACCACTGTGTGCTTGGGAAAAAGTTTATTTTCTTGTATATATTTCCCGTTTGAGTCCATAAGGAGTACAATCTTTGGCTTGTGTATGTCCGCAGTGGGGTTGTCAGGAGGGCTATCAGGGTGGCTGACGGGGGGTGTTGAGACTTTGGTCAGGGTCTGATGTGGGCTGTTCTGCTGGCTTCTCTGCGGGGGTGGCCAGCTCTCTAATGGGTTGTTCTCTGTCACAAGTCATCGTTCTCACCTTCTCCTCAAGCACTTTCACCTCCTCTAGTGCTCTTTCTCCTGTTGATGTTGTCTCACCACAGCTGGAGCCTCGTCCTCAGACACCGACGGGCTTACAGGAGCAGCAACCACATCCCCTACAGGAGCAGCAGGGTTAGGCAGCGGTAATTCAAGCACTCGCTCGTTCACTAAAACCCTTGATATGGGTACAGAAAAGTGGTCAGCCAAAGCCTGTAGATCCACTCTACGGCAATTCTCAAAAACCTCCCACGTAGGGTTTTCCAAAAAGGCATCCAACTCAAAAGTAGCCATCCTAAACTAGCACGAGCCGACGAATACTGAACACAAAAAAAACAGGTAGTTACAGCTGCCAAGCTCAACACTGAACCAGACACTAACTAATTTGCATGAGTAGCATGGGTATCAATGAGAATGATCCTGGACGAACCCCCACATTATGTTACGAACCCCGTGGCTTTAAACGTCTAGGGTGGATGGACAAGAGACCCGTAACATAATTCATGCAAATTAGAATCGTGACATAGAACAGTGAGAACAAAAACTACACGACAACCATAAACTACCGTCAAACATAAAAGGTTTATTTTTGAACACACGGAAAAGGTTTGGGAAAAAAGGGCTGAGCAGGACCCAAGACATTAAACAATAGTGTAAAACACCCCTAAACTGATCTTGCCTGCCTTAAGAACCGCTAGGCTACTGCTAATCATACAAAAATTACAGTGGGTGGTCCGCTCAGGTCTAACCAGTGTTTTTAGACAGTTTTCTTCCTACGGGTAATGTATGCCCATGGGCAACTTGCTTAAATTCCCCTTTTCCCAGAAACACACAACAAAGTTACCAAACAGAGTAACAAGCAAATGAGTGAGTACACAAAACACAGGACACCACAGTATCCATACTCACATACGGAAAATAGTCTAACAAAGTTACCAAACAGAGTAACCAGCAAATGAGTGAGTACACAGGACACCACAGTATCCATACTCACATACGGAAATAGTCTCTAACAACAAACACAACTGACCGGCTTTTAAACAATGGGATGTGTGATTGAAAAACCAGAAACAGGTGGTGCAATGCAGGGGAATGTCCACTGATTGGTCCACCTCAGCAATCAGCAGACACCCCAACGACCACCAATCAGGAACATACAGGACACCTGTGATTAGGGCAGAAGGAGAGGAAAAACACAAAAATACACACAGGATACCTGTATCCGTAACAGTGGGGTTGTGTAACGAAGAGGTCTGGTCTGACACACTCGGGGTGGGGGGTCTTTCTCAACAGAGAGCTTCTTCTGCTGAGCTATCTCTTTGATTATGTGAAAATACAGCTGAAACTGTTTGGGGTTGCCCTGTACCATTACTGTTCCAGACTTATACAGGTTGACATTGGCTGACTCAGAGGCTTCGTTGTCTAGTATCCTGAGTTTCCATCCATCGCTAACACCCCCACTCTTAACAGAGGGGTAGTGTGTTAATATAGCACTGCGTCATGCCAGGGGATGGTCTGCGCGGAAGATGAAGTTGCTTACGTTCCCATTTTTATAGCAGTCAGCAAAAAGTGTCTCTTGATTTTCCATAAGGAGCTTCTTTTTGTACTCTTTTCGTGCCCTCTCATTTTTTACATCCAGAGGGTACTGTATTGTAATAACCTCTGCACAGAGGGAGGGGACTTCAAAGGCCTCTGCATTTGGGTGGGTTAGGCTGTAAAACTCTCCTGCCATTGTTGGGCTCAAGGTTTTGACACCTCTCAATTCACACCTCAGTGCTAATTGAAGTTGCAGTCAGATCTGTTCTGTCCTAGCAAGCTTGGTAGCCTTAACTTAGCATTCAATACAAAGTAAAAGATATCATTGTAATGTATTTTTCTCCTTGGCTTTCAAAGTAGCTTCAAACTAAACATTACTCACTCAGTTCTAGGTTGGATGGTGTTTTCAGGTTTCTGTTGTTTTTTTGCCAGAGCATTTGCTGTATAGCTAGGAAATAAGAATCTTTGGTAATATCCAAGATGGCATAGCAGTGCAGTCGTGTTTTCTGTAGTGTCCTCATGTAAATAGCCTGTTTTCAGTTTTTTTTGTCTTTTTCGTATATATTTCTCAATCTCACTTTCCATCCTTTAACTAAATATACTTTCCTGCAACCCGCCTCACCCAATGTGGAACGGATTCTATTATTTCTTCATACATTTTTATCCAGAACCTCTGACTGAAACTAGCCAGCTAGCCAGCTAACTAGCTACTTGCTATTAGCCACCGTTAGCGGTCTTCACCATTGTCCGTGGCCGTGGCCTGCACTACCTACCAGCCAGCTCTAGCCTGGACAATTATCGGCCAGTCTGCACATCGTGCTATCGAGCCAGAGCATATCGGATTTTCTGCCGGAATCACTGAATCACTGGACCTTAACACCGGATCATCGCAACTAGCTAGCTGCAACTGAATGGCTGTTGTCGTTGTTGGCTAATCACCACTGTCCTGAAGCTAACCCCAGTTAGCCTTGAGCTAGCCTCGAGCCAGGCCCATCTCCCGGCTATCTACCTCTATGTCAACTGGACGGGACCTCCTAGTGTTGACACGGAGCCCCACCGATCCATCACGACTGGTCTGCCGGCGTAATCGTCTGATGTGGTTTCAACAGGCTTCCCGTTGCGACGACCACGAAGATCCATCTGCTAGCCCCGGCCCGCTAGCACGCGCAATCAACAGCCGTGCCTCCTGCTCGCCTGTGCTGTAGCAGCCTACGAACTGCTCCCGGACTTACTTATTGCTGTTCACTGGACCTTATGATCACTCAGCTACACAGCTGATGCCTGCTGGACTGTTCCTTTATACGGTACCCCATTCTGTTTATCTGTTTAGCCTCAGCTCAAACTTTCGTCGCCATTACCAGCTGTTGTCTTAGCTCTCTCGAATAACACCTGTGACTGCTTTATGCCTCTCTCCCATGTCAAAATGCCTTGCCTATTGCTGTTTCGGTTAGATCTAACTGTACTTTTCCAATGTAGAGCCCCCAGTCCTTCTCAACCTGTCTCAGATAGCTCCTTTGTCACACCCCCCACACACGCATAGACTGGCTCAGTCGGTGCCTCCAGTGATGCTATCTCGTTCATCGTTACCCAACGCTTAGGTTTACCTCCACTGTACTCATATCCTTCCATATCCTTGTCTGTACATAATGCCCTGAATCTATTCTACAACGCCCGGAAATCTGCCCCTTTTTTTCTCTGTACCCAATGCACTAGAAGACCAGTTCTCAAAGCCTTTAGCCGTATCCTTATTCTACTCCTCCTCTGTTCCTCTGGTGATGTAGAGGTTAACCCAGGCCCTGTAGCCTCCAGTATCACTCCTGCTCCCCAGGCGCTATCATTTGCTGACTTCTGTAAACGCAAAAGCCTTGGTTTCTTGCATGTTAACATCAGAAGCCTCCTCCCTAAGTTTGAGTTATTCACTGCGTTAGCACACTCCACCAACTCTGATGTTCTAGCAGTGTCTGAATCCTGGCTTAGGAAGACCACCAAAGATTCTGAAATGTCCATTCCCAACTACAACATTTTCCGTCTAGATAGAACTGCCAAAGGGGGCGGAGTTGCAATCTACTGTAGAGATAGCCTGCAGAGCTCTATCATACTATCCAGGTCTGTGCCCAAACAGTTTGAGCTTCTACTTCTAAAAATCCACCTTTCCAGAAATAAGTCTCTCACTGTTGTCACTTGCTACTGACCCCCCTCAGCCCCCAGCTGTGCCCTGAACAACATATGTGAATTGATTGCCCCCCATCTATCCTCAGAGTTTGTATTGCTTGGTGACCTAAACTGGGATATGCTTAACACCCTACAATCTAAACTAGATGCCCTCAATCTCACACAAATTATCAAGGAACCTACCAGGTACAACCCTAAATCCTCATAGATATCATCCTGACTAATTTACCCTCTAAATACACCTCCGCTGTCTTCAACCAGGATCTCAGCGATCACTGCCTCATTGCCTGCGTCCGTAATGGGTCCGCGGTCAAACGACCACCCCTCATCACTGTCAAACGCTCCCTAAAACACTTCAGCGAGCAGGCCTTTCTAATTGACCTGGCCCGGGTATCCTGGATGGATATTAACCTCATTCCGTCAGTAGAGGATGCCTGGTTGTTCATTAAAAGTGCTTTCCTCTCCAACTTAAATAAGCATGCCCCATTCAAAAAATTCAGAACTAAGAACCGATATAGCCCCTGGTTCACCCCAGACTTGACTGCCCTTGACCAGCACAAAACATCCTGTGGTGTACTGCATTAGCATCGAACAGCCCCCGCGATATGCCACTTTTCAGGGAAGTCAGGAACCAACATACACAATCAGTTAGGAAAGCAAAGGCTAACTTTTTCAAACAGAAATGTGCATCCTGTAGCACTAACTCCAAAAAGTTTTGGGACACTGTAAAGTCCATGGAGAATAAGAGCACCTCCTCCCAGCTGCCCACTGCACTGAGGCTAGGAAACACTGTCACTACCGATAAATCTACGATAATCTAAAATTTCAACAAGCATTTTGCTACGGCTGGCCATGCTTTCCTCCTGGCTACCTACCCCGGCCACCAGATCTGCACCCTCCGCTGCAACTTGCCCATGCCCCCCCCCCCCCCCCCCCCCCCCGCTTCGCCTTCACCCAAATTCAGATAGCTGATGTTCTGAAAGAGCTGCAAAATCTGGACCCCTACAAATCAGCTGGGCTAGACAATCTGGACCCTTTCTTTCAAAAAATTAGCCGGCAAAATTGTCGCAACCCCTATTACCAGCCTGTTCAACCTCTCTTTCGTATCGTCTGAGATCCCCAGAGATTGGAAAGCTGCCACGGTCATCCCCCTCTTAAAAGGGGGTGACACTTTAGATCCAAACAGTTACAGACCTATATCCATCCTGCCCTGCCTTTCGAAAGTATTTGAAAGCCAAGTTAACAAACAGATCACCGACCATTTCGAATCCCACCATACCTTCTCCGCTATGCAATCTGGTTTCCGAGCTAGTCATGGGTGCACCTCAGCCATGCTCAAGGTCCTAAACGATATAATAACCGTGATCGATAAAAGACAGTACTGTGCAGCCGTCTTCATTGACCTGGCCAAGGCTTTTGACTCTGTCAATCACCGCATTCTTATTGGCAGACTAAATAGCCTTGGTTTCTCAAATGACTACCTTGCCTGGTTCACCAACTACTTCTCAGATAGAGTTCAATGTGTCAAATCGGAGGGCCTGTTGTCTGGACCTCTGGCAGTCTCTATGGGGGTGCCACAGTGTTCAATTCTCGGACCGACTCTATTCTCTGTGTACATCAATGATGTCGCTCTTGCTGCTGGTGACTCTCAGATCCACCTCTCTATGCAGACGAAATCATTTTGTATACATCTGGCCCTTCATTGGACACTGTGTTAACAAACCTCCAAACGAGCTTCAATGCCATACAACACTCCTTCCGTGGCCTCCAACTGCTCTTAAACGCTAGTAAAACTAAATGCATGCTCTTCAATCGAACGCTGCTTGCACCCGCCTGCCCGACTAGAATCACTACTCTCGGTGAGTCTGACTTAGAATATGTGGACAACTACAAATACCTAGGTGTCTGGTTAGACCGTAAACTCTCCTTCCAGACTCACATTAAGCATCTCCAATCCAAAGTTAAATCTAGAATCGGCTTCCTATTTCGCAACAAAGCCTCCTTCACTCATGCTGCTAAACATGCCCTCGTTAAACTGACTATCCTACCGATCCTTGACTTCGGCGATGTCATTTACAAAATAGCCTCAAACACTCTACTCAGCAAATTGGATGTAGTCTATCACAGTGCCATCCGTTTTGTTACCAAAGCCCCATATACAGTGGGGAAAAATATATTTAGTCAGCTACCAATTGTGCAAGTTCTCACACTTAAAAAGATGAGAGAGGCCTGTAATTTTCATCATAGGTACACGTCAACTATGACAGACAAATTGAGAATTTTTTTCTCCAGAAAATCACATTGTAGGATTTTTAATGAATTTATTTGCAAATTATGGTGGAAAATAAGTATTTGGTCACCTACAAACAAGCAAGATTTCTGGCTCTCACAGACCTGTAACTTCTTCTTTAAGAGGCTCCTCTGTCCTCCACTCGTTACCTGTATTAATGGCACCTGTTTGAACTTGTTATCAGTATAAAAGACACCTGTCCACAACCTCAAACAGTCACACTCCAAAATCCACTATGGCCAAGACCAAAGAGCTGTCAAAGGACACCAGAAACAAAATTGTAGACCTGCACCAGGCTGGGAAGACTGAATCTGCAATAGGTAAGCAGCTTGGTTTGAATAAATCAACTGTGGGAGCAATTATTAGGAAATGGAAGACATACAAGACCACTGATAATCTCCCTCGATCTGGGGCTCCACGCAAGATCTCACCCCGTGGGGTCAAAATGATCACAAGAACGGTGAGCAAAAATCCCAGAACCACACGGGGGGACCTAGTGAATGACCTGCAGAGAGCTGGGACCAAAGTAACAAAGCCTACCATCAGTAACACACTACGCCGCCAGGGACTCAAATCCTGCAGTGCCAGACGTGTCCCCCTGCTTAAGCCAGTACATGTCCAGGCCTGTCTGAAGTTTGCTAGAGTGCATTTGGATGATCCAGAAGAGGATTGGGAGAATGTCATATGGTCAGATGAAACCAAAATATAACTTTTTGGTAAAAACTCGTCGTGTTTGGAGGACAAAGAATGCTGAGTTGCATCCAAAGAACACCATACCTACTGTGAAGCATGGGGGTGGAAACATCATGCTTTGGGGCTGTTTTTCTGCAAAGGGACCAGGACGACTGATCCGTGTAAAGGAAAGAATGAATGGGGCCATGTATCGTGAGATTTTGAGTGAAAACCTCCTTCCATCAGCAAGGGCATTGAAGATGAAACGTGGCTGGGTCTTTCAGTATGACAATGATCCCAAACACACCGCCCGGGCAACGAAGGAGTGGCTTCGTAAGAAGCATTTCAAGGTCCTGGAGTGGCCTAGCCAGTCTCCAGATCTCAACCCCATAGATAATCTTTGGAGGGAGTTGAAAGTCTGTGTTGCCCAGCGACAGCCCCAAAACATCACTGCTCTAGAGGAGATCTGCATGGAGGAATGGGCCAAAATACCAGCAACAGTGTGTGAAAACCTTGTGAAGACTTACAGAAAACGTTTGACCTGTGTCATTGCCAACAAAGGGTATATAACAAAGGATTGAGAAACTTTTGTTATTGACCAAATGATTATTTTCCACCATAATTTGCAAATAAATTCATAAAAAAATCCTACAATGTGATTTTCTGGATTTTTTTTCCTCATTTTGTCTGTCATAGTTGACGTGTACCTATGCTGAAAATTACAGGCCTCTCTCATCTTTTTAAGTGGGAGATCTTACACAATTGGTGGCTGACTAAATACTTTTTCCCCCCACTGTATATATATATATATATATATATATATATATATATATATATACATACATACATACACATTTATATACAGTATCTCACAAAAGTGAGTACACCCCATTACATTTTTGTAAATATTTGAGTATATCTTTTCATGTGACAACACTGAAGAAATGACACTTTGCTACAATGTAAAGTAGTGAGTGTACAGCTTGTATAACAGTGTAAATTTGCTGTCCCGTCAAAATAACACAACACACAGCCATTAATGGCTAAACCGCTGGCAACAAAAGTGAGTACACCCCTAAGTGAAAATGTCCAAATTGGGCCCAAAGTGTCAATATTTTGTGTGGCCACCATCATTTTCCAGCACTGTCTTAACCCTCTTGGGCATGGAGTTCACCAGAGATTCACAGGTTGCCACTGGAGTCCTCTTCCACTCCGCCATCACGACATCACGGAGCTGGTGGATGTTAGAGACCTTGCACTCCTCCACCTTCCGTTTGAGGATGCCCCACAGATGCTCAATAGGGTTTAGGTCTGGAGACATGCTTGGCCAGTCCATCACCTTTACCCTCAGCTTCTTTAGCAAGGCAGTGGTCGCCTTGGAGGTGTGTTTGGGGTCGTTATCATGTTGGAATACTGCCCTGCGGCCCAGTCTCCGAAGGGAGGGGATCATGCTCTGCTTCAGTATGTCACAGTACATGTTGGCATTCATGGTTCCCTCAATGAACTGTAGCTCCCCAGTGCCGGCAGCACACATGCAGCCCCAGACCATGACACTCCCACCACCATGCTTGACTGTAGGCAAGACACACTTGTCTTTGTACTCCTCACCTGGTTGCCGCCACACTCGCTTGACACCATCTGAACCAAATAAATGTATCTTGGTCTCATCAGACCACAGGACTTGGTTCCAGTAATCCATGTCCTTAGTCAGCTTGTCTTCAGCAAACTGTTTGCGGGATTTCTTGTGCATCATCTTTAGAAGAGGCTTCCTTCTGGGACGACAGCCATGCAGACCAATTTGATGCAGTGTGCGGCGTATGGTCTGAGCACTGACAGGCTGACCACCCATCACTTCAACCTCTGCAGCAATGCTGGCAGCACTCATACATCTATTTCCCAAAGGCAACCTCTGGATATGACGCTGAGCACGTGCACTCAACTTCTTTGGTCGACCATGGCGAGGCCTGTTCTGAGTGGAATCTGTCCTGTTAAACCGCTGTATGGTCTTGGCCACCGTGCTGCAGCTCAGTTTCAGGGTCTTGGCAATCTTCTTATAGCCCAGGCCATCTTTATGTAGAGCAACAATTCTTTTTTTCAGATCCTCAGAGAGTTCTTTGCCATGAGGTGCCATGTTGAACTTCCAGTGACCAGTATGAGGGTGTGTGAGAGCGATGACACCAAATTTAACACACCTGCGACCTTGTAACACTAACGAGTCACATGATACCGGGGAGGGAAAATGGCTAATTGGGCCCAATTTGGACATTTTCACTTAGGGGTGTACTCACTTTTGTTGCCAGTGGTTTAGACATTAATGGCTCTGTGCTCTTTAACAAAAAGCTCTCAACCTATAACCTATATACTTATTATGGACACAGTATGCTTTACATTAGTTATCTTGTTGTTATTAGTTGTTATTAGTCCCATCCTTCAACTCCATTCAACACCAACCATCTATCTCTGAACACCATCCATATTGGATTTCTATTTGCCATATATTTTTGTTTCACAAAAGTTCTGAACCCTTCTATTCTCATTGTTTTTACAGATTGTAAATTGAAAATAAACATTTTTGCTAAAAGTATTATTATATTATTGATCGATTGACTATGACTTTTCAGATCACCCAGTAGTGCTATCTGCAGGGTCAGCTTCAGGTAAATATTGCAATCCTTTAGCCATTCCTGGACCTGTGTCCAAAAACAAGCTACAAATGGAGAGTACAAATTATATAATGATTCTGTCTCTTTGCAGCAAAATCTGCAGAGCTGGGAAGATTGTATCCCCCATATAAATACCATTCTATTGGTAGCAAGAATTTTGTATAATAATTTAAATTGAAAGATTCTAAGTTTTGAATCCGGCGTCGTTTTGCGTATCAGTTCATAAACACTATGCCATGGAATCGGTACGTAAAAAATCTCTTCCAAACTATTTTGCAATCTATATGGGATTGCTGTCAATCATTTGGTCCTTAAAGGAAACTGGTATACTTTTTTATTTATCACAATTTTCTTTAACCAATTATGTTCTTTAATGCAGGGCCGACAGACAAGTTCCTTACCTTTTCCCCCTTCCACTTTCCTCATCCATTTTTGCGGTAAAGTTGCAATTATTTGGTTGTAATTTTGGGTAGAGCAGACATTTCCATGTGTTTTTGTTAGCTGCATGTGCGACATAACTCCACCAGTCCTACCTATGATATCATTTACGAAGATTATACCTTTTTTAAACATTTATCAAAAAATAATGTTTTTTTTATCAATTAGTATATTTGAGTTTAACCACAATATTTGTTGCATTATTGGTTCTGTCGTTTCTGGTGGATTCAATTGAAATTGCAACCAACTTTCTATGGCTTGTTTTAGAAATAGTGATATTTGGGAGATTATTTCCTTTTCAAATATCTGAAAGTGAGAGGTTGTAATCTGAATAAAGGGAAAAAGGCCATTCTTGAACATGGGGCGTTTAATTTTGTCTGGCTTTCCGTTCCAAATAAAATTGAATCTTTTTTTCTCATATAATTTAAAAAACTGTTCGCTAGGTGTAGGCAAGACCATATGAAAATAGGTAAACTGGGATAATACTAAAGAGTTAATCAGGGTGATTTTTCCACAAATTGACAGGTATTTACCTTTCCATGGAAGCAAGATCTTATCTATTTTTGCTACGTTTCTATTAAAATGTATTGGAGTGAGATCATTTATTTCATTTGGGTTATGTATTTCCACATCACCATCAGACCATTTTATTGGTAAACTACATGGTAATGTAAAAATTGTATTAAAAAAAAAATATATATATGTGTCTCTAATATGGTCATACATTTGGCAGGAGTTTAGGAAGTACAGCTCAGTTTCCACCTCATTTTGTGGGCAGTGTGCACATAGCCTGTCTTCTCTTGAGAACCAGGTCTACTAACGGCAACCTTTCTCAATAGCAAGGCTATGCTCACTGAGTCTGTACATAGTCAAAGCTTTCCTTCAATATGGGTCAGTCACAGTGCTCAGGTATTCTGCCACTGTGTACTCTCTGTTTAGGGCCAAATAGCAGTCTGTTTTTTTGTTATTTCTTTCCAATGTGTCAAGTAATTATCTTTTTGTTTTCTCACGATTTGGTTGGGTCTAATTGTGTTGTTGTCCTGGGGCTCTGTTGGGTCTGTTTGTGTTTGTGAACAGAGCACCAGGACCAGCTTGCTCAGGGGCTCTTCTTAAGTTCATCTTAAGACTGATGATGACTTTGTTATGGAAGGTTTGGGACTAATTGTGTTGCTGTCCTGGGGCTCTGTGGGGTCTGTTTGTGTTTGGGAATCGTTTCCTTTTAAGTGGCTGTAGAATTTAATGGCTCTTTTCTGGATTGGCCTAATTCTGCTCTGCATGCATTATTTGGTGTTTTACGTAGTACATTATTTTAGTCTTACTGACATTTACTGTCAGGGCCCAGCTCTGACATAATCTGTACAGAAGATCTAGGTGCTGCTGTAGACCCTCCTTGGTTGGGGAGAGAATCACCAGATTATCAACAAACAGTAGACATTTTACTTCAGGTTCTAGGAGGGTGAGGCCGGTGCTGCAGACTGTTCTAGTGCCCTCGCCAATTCGTTGATATACACTACCAGTCAAAAGATTGGACACACCTACTCATTCAAGGGTATGTTGAAACTGGCTTTCATGAGGACCGCCACAGGAATGGAAGACCCAGAGTTACCTCCGCTGCAGAGGATAAGTTCATTACAGTTACCAGCCTCAGAAATTGCAGCCCAAATAAATGCTTAATAGAGTTCAAGTCACAGACACATCTCAACATCAACTGTTCAGAGGGGACTGTGTGAATCAGGCCTTCATGGTCGAATTGCTGCAAAGTAACCACTACTAAAGGACACCAATAAGAAGAAGAGGCCTGCTTGGGCCAAGAAACACGAGCAATGGACATTAGACCGGTGGAAATTTGTCCTTTGGTCTGGAGTCCAAATTGGAGATCTTTGGTTCCAACCGCCGTGTCTTTGTGAGACGCAGAGTAGGTGAACGGATGATCTCCGCATGTGTATTTCCCACCGTAAAGCACGGAGGAGGAGGTGTGATGGTGTTATGGTGCTTTGCTGGTGAAACTGTCTGTGATTTATTTAGAATTCAAGGCACACTTAACCAGCATGGCTACCAAAGCATTCTACAGCGATACGCCATCCCATCTGGTTTGGGCTTAGCGGGACTATCATTTGTTTTTCAACAGGATAATGACCCAACACACCTCCAGGCTGTGTAAGGGCTATTTCACCAAGAAGGAGAGTGATGGAGTGCTGCATCAAATGACCTGGCCTCCACAATCACCCGACCTCAACCCAATTGAGATGGTTTGGGATGAGCCGGACAGCAGAGTGAAGGAAAAGCATCCAACAAGTGACCAGCATATGTGGGAACTCCTTTAAGACTGTTGGAAAAGCATTCCAGGTGAAGCTGGTTGAGAGAATGCCAAGAGTGTGCAAAGCTTTCATCAAGGCAAAGGGTGGCTATTTGAAGAATCTCAAATATAAAATATATTTTGATTTGTTTAACACTTTTTTGGTTCCTACATGATCCCATATGTGTTATTTAATAGTTTTGATGTCTTCACTATTTTTCTACAATGTAGAAAATAGTAAAAATAAAGAAAAACCCTTGAATGAGTAGATGTGTCCAAACCTTTGACTGGTTCTGTATATGTTGCCAATTTTAACTGAACACTTGTTGTTTGTGTACATGGATTTTATAATGTTGTATGTTTTTACCCCAACACCACTTTCCATCAATTTGTATAGCAGACCCTCATGCCAAATTGAAACGTTTTTGAAATCAGCAAAGCATGAGAAGACTTTGCCTTTGGTTTGTTTGTTTGTCCCAGTGCTCTAACCTTGTAAACTATATAGCTAGCTGTGCCCCTTCCGTGCCCCTTCTGTGCCCCTTCTGTGCCCCTTCCGTGCCCCTGTCTTTGGTGAAGCAGCCAGTCAGCCACAGTAACTTCACACCATGCAGTATCCTCTGCTTCCTGTTGTCTGGCTGGCTGGCTGACTGGCTGGCTGATTGGCTGGCTGGTTTGTTGGCTGGTTGGCTGACTGGCTGACTTGCTGGTTGCTGACTGGCTGGTTAGCTGGCTGACTGACTGGCTGGCTGGCTTGCTAGCGCCCTGGAAGCTTTGATGCAGTAGGTGACAGCTAGACTATTTCCTGAGTGCCACCGACGTTCCACACTGATCTCACCTTATTTCTCACCCAGCAGCTTCATCTCTCTCTCTCTCTCTCTCTCTCTCTCTCTCTCTCTCTCTCTCTCTCTCTCTCTCTCTCTCTCTCTCTCTCTCTCTCTCTCTCTCTCTCTCTCTCTCTCTCTCTCTCTCTCTCTCTCTCTCAAGCCTTTCTCTCTCTCTAAAGCCTTTCACCTTTTAGACTGAAAGCATGACAATAATTACAGTAGGTGTAGTGTTACAGTATACAGGTCAAACTGTAAATGCCAATAATCTCATCCTCAATTCTAACACTCATATAAATACAAGGTAGAAGCTACCGTCCCAGTTCCAAACCACCAAAAAAGGGAACTTGGTCAAAGGAGTGATAATTAGGACAGACATAATGCTTTCTTCCACTAATACCTCTAGATCTCCCCCTGGGGCAGACAAGATAGATTATGAGCAGGACCGAGACAGACACCTCTTCTGTGTCCCTATACAGGTAGTTGACCCGACCTAATTCCTAAAGTAGCAGAGCAGAGCAGTCTGGTCCAGGACCCAGAGGGGTAGGAGCTCTTTAGTGTCACACAGACTCCCAACCAGTGTGTCATGTATGGATGGTATAGACCAGGGGTATTCAAATCTTACCCTACTGAAAAAAAAGCAGTGGAACTGGTTTCGAGATCCAGATTTGAATTTGAGGTGTATAGACACAGAGAAATACCATAGACTGAGAGGACACATTTCAGCTTTACTTCAAAATGAGAAATAGGACCTAAAACTCACACAGACACAAGAGACTGAGCAGCTGGTTCAATACGGAAGTGGTCAGATGATGCGGATGCTACGCTACAGGACTGTTTTGCTAGCACAGACTGGAATATGTTCCGGGATTCATCCAATGGCATTGAGGAGAATACCACCTCAGTCACCGGCTTCATAAATAAGTGCATCGATGACGTCGTCCCCACAGTGACCATACGTACATATCCCAACCAGAAGCCATGGATTACAGGCAACATCCGCACCGAGCTAAAGGCTAGAGCTGCTGCTTTCAAGGAGTGGGACACTTATAAGAAATCCCGCTATGCCCTCAGACGAACCATCAAACAGGCAAAGTGTCAATACAGGACTAAGGTTGAATCCTACTACACCGGCTCTGACGCTCGTCGGATGTGGCAGGGTTTGCAAATTATTATGGACTACAAAGTGAAACCCAGCCGCGAGCTGCCCAGTGACGCAAGCCTACCAGAAGAGCTAAATACCTTTTATGTTCGCTTCGGGGCAAGCAACACTGAAGCATGCATGAGAGCACCAGCTGTTCCGGACGACTGTGTGATCACGCTCTGCGTAGCCGATGTGAGCAAGACCTTTAAACAGGTCAACATTCACAAGGCCGCGGGGCCAGACGGATTACCAGGACGTGTTCTCAGAGCATGCACGGACCAACTGGCAAGTGTATTCACTGACATTTTCAACCTCTCCCTGACCAAGTCTTTAATACCTACATGTTTCAAGCAGACCACCATAGTCCCTGTGCCCAAGAAAGCAAAGATAACCTGCCTAAATGACTACCGCGCTGTAGCACTCACATCAGTAGCCATGAAGTGCTTTGAAAGGCTGGTATGGCTCACATCAACACCATAATCACGGAAACCCTAGACCCACTCCAATTCGCATACCGCCCCAACAGATCCACAGAAGACGCAATCTCAATCGCACTCCAATCCACACTGCATTTTCCCACCTTGACAAAATAAACACCTATGTGAGAATGCTGTTCATTGACTACGGCTCAGTGTTCAACAACATAGTGTCCACAAAGCTCATCACTAAGCTAAGGACACTGGGACTAAACACCTCCCTCTGCAACTGGATCCTGGACTTCCTGACGGGCCGCCCCCTGGTGGTAAGGGTAGGCAACAACACATCTGCCACGCTGATCCTCAACACAGGGGCCCCTCAGGGGTGCGTGCTTAGTCCCCTCCTGTACTCCCTGTTCACCCATGAATGTGTGGCCAAGCACGACTCCAACACCATCATTAAGTTTGCTGACGACACAACAGTGGTAGGCCTGATCACCGACAATGATGAGACAGCCTATAGGGAGGAGGTCAGAGACCTGGCAGTGTGGTGCCAGGACAACAACCTCTCCCTCAACGTGAGCAAGACAAAGGAGCTGATCGTGGACTACAGGAAAAGGAGACCCGAACACGCCCCCATTCACATCGACGGGGCTGTAGTGGAGCGGGTCGAGAGTTTCAAGTTCCTTGGTGTCCACATCACCAACAAACTATCATGGTCCAAACACACCAAGACAGTCATGAAGCGGGCACGACAACACCTTTTCCACCTCAGGAGACTGAAAAGATTTGGCATGGGTCCCCAGATCCTCAAAAAGTTCTACAGCTGCACCATCGAGAGCATCCTGTCCGGTTGCATCACTGCCTGGTATCACTAACCTGTACCCCAGCACATTGACTCAGTACCGGTACCCCCTGTATATAGCCTCGTTATTGTTATTTTATTGTGTTACTTTTTATTTTATTTTTTACTTTAGTTTATTTAGTAAATATTTTCTTAACTCTATTTCTTGAACTGCATTGTTGATTAAGTGCTTGTAAGTAAGGATTTCACGGTAAGGTCTACACCTGTTGTATTCAGCGCATGTGACAAATAACATTTGATTTGATTTCTATTGTGTGTACAGTATATTGTATATTACTGTGGCAGACAGACAGGCAGACAGGTAGGCAGACAGACAGGCAGGGAGGCAGGCAGGGAGGGAGGCAGGTAGACAGGCAGACAGGAACTTAGACAAGCAGACAGGCAGAGAGGCAGACAGCCAGACAGGCAGGCAGGTAGACAGGCAGACAGGAGGGCACGGAGGGAGGGAGGCAGGTAGACAGGCAGGGAGACAGGCAGGCAGATACAGGCAGGCAGGCAGGTAGACAGGCAGACAGGCAGGTAGACAGGCAGACAAGGCATGCAGTCAGTCAGACAGGTAGACAGGCAGGCAGGTAGACAGGCAGACAGACAGGCAGGCAGGCAGGCAGGCAGGCAGGTAGACAGGCAGGGAGACAGGCAGGGAGATAGGCAGGGAGAAAGACAGACAGGTAGGCAGGCAGACAGGCAGGTAGACAGGCAGGCAAGGCATGCAGTTAGGCAGACAGGTAGACAGGCAGACAGACAGGCAGGCAGGGAGGCTGGCAGGCAGACAGACAGGCAAGCAGGTAGACAGGCAGGCAGACAGGGAGGCAGGCAGGTAGACAGGCAGGCAGGCAGGTAGACAGGCAGGCAGGTAGACAGACAGGGAGGGAGGCAGGCAGACAGAAGGGCAGACAGACAGACCGACAAGCAGACAGGCAGGGGGCAGGGAGGCTCTGACCCATCCGTGTGGTGACCTTGATTTGAGCTCAAATGGGGCTCCTATGCTGTGTGGTTCCTCCTCCCCCTCCCCCTCATCCTCCTGTGGGGCACGCTCCCATTGTGTGACAAAGAATGGCTGCCAAATGAATGATTCTGGGCCACTTTTTACACTGCAGAGAAAGACGGAGAGAGAGCGACGAGACAAGCAGAGCAGAGCAGCACAGGGACCAGAAGAGAAGAGAAGCCATACAGGATGTGTGTGTATGGTATGTGTACATGTGTGTCTGTGTGTGTATATTTGTCTTTGTGTTCGTGTGTGCATTCGTACGTGACAGAAAGGCCAAACGAATCACTGACATTGATTAATTAAATAATGCATGTGTACCATATAACCATGTCTTGAACATGTGACATAAAACAGTAGGTACGGTAAAGAACAACCATGTATGGCACATCGCCACTCAGAATGCTCACCTAGCGTTGAAATCTGAGGGCATGTGTGAGAGGGGGAGGAGGAGAGAAAGACAGAGAGAGAACAGAGAAAGAGAAAGAGAAAGAGAGAGAGAGAGAGAGAGAGAGAGAGAGAGAGAGAGAGAGAGAGAGAGAGAGAGAGAGAGAGAGAGATAGAGAGAGAGAGAGAGATAGAGAGAGAGAGAGAGAGAGAGAGAGAGAGAGAGAGAGAGAGAGAGAGAGAGAGAGAGAGAGAGAGAGAGAGAGAGAGAGAGAGAGAGAAGCTGCTGGTTGAGAAATAAGGTGAGATCAGTGTGGAACGTCGGTGGCACTCAGGAAATAGTCTAGCTGTCACCTACTGCATCACAGCTTCCAGGGCGCTAGCAAGCCAGCCAGCCAATCAGTCAGCCAGCTAACCAGCCAGTCAGCCAACCAGCCAACCAGTCAGCAACCAGCAAGTCAGCCAGTCAGCCAACCAGCCAACAAACCAGCCAGCCAATCAGCCAGCCAGTCAGCCAGCCAGCCAATCAGCCAGCCAGCCAGACAACAGGAAGCAGAGGATACTGCATGGTGTGAAGTTACTGTGGCTGACTGGCTGCTTCACCAAAGACAGGGGCACGGAAGGGGCACAGAAGGGCACAGAAGGGGCACGGAAGGGGCACAGCTAGCTATATAGTTTACAAGGTTAGAGCACTGAGGTATAGGATTATTATTCTCCGTTATATTTTGTACCAAGGCATTTGTAGCCAATCAGCCTTATACATTGCAGCATAAAAAAAAAAATCTGCGTATAGATATGAGTACCTACAAAGTAATATAATGATTCCACATCATCATGCAACAAAACCCCATCAGCTCAGTTGATTGTAAACTGCTGGCGCCCAGTATGGCTGGAGCCCGGTGAGGCAGTCACAGAGTTTGGTCGCTGCCCCTGTGTTGAATTTGTTTGTTCACTTTTGGATCGCGTCAAAAATTATGTAAACTTTGTGTCAACTCCTCTGTCTGTAAATGTTGTCTGTCACTAGCAGCACCATATCACCAGGTAACATTCTGAGTATGTTGTCTGTCACCAGCAGCACCATATCACCAGGTAACATTCTGACTATGTTGTCTGTCACTAGCAGCACCATATCACCAAGTAACATTCTGACTATGTTGTCTATCACTAGTAGCACCATATCACCAGGTAACATTCTGACTATGTTGTCTATCACTAGCAGCACCATATCACCAGGTAACATTCTGACTATGTTGTCTGTCACCAGCAGCACCATGTAACATTCTGACTATGTTGTCTATCACTAGCAGCACCATATCACCAGGTAACATTTTTTTACATTTTTGTCATTTAGCAGACGCTCTTATCCAGAGCGACTTACAGGAGCAATTAGGGTTAAGTGCCTTGCTTAAGGGCACATCGACAGATTTTTCACCTAGTCGGCTCGGGGATTAGAACCAGCGACCTTTCGGTTACTGGCACAACGCTCTTACCCACTAAGCTACCTGCCGCTAACATTCTGACTATGTTGTCTGTCACTAGCAGCACCATATCACCAAGTAACATTCTGACTATGTTGTCTATCACTAGCAGCACCATATCACCAGGTAACATTCTGACTATGTTGTCTATCACTAGCAGCACCATATCACCAAGTAACATTCTGACTATGTTGTCTATCACTAGCAGCACCATATCACCAAGTAACATTCTGACTATGTTGTCTATCACCAGCAGCACCATATCACTAAGTACAATTTTTAGTATGTGTAAATGTATTTGGCGAATAAAGGTGATTCTGATTCTGCATGCCAAACCACAGCCCTGGCTTCTCCACAGCGGCAATGATGAGAATGATAGCTTTAGGAGGACGGCTGTGTGCCTAGGGGGTTGGGTAGAGGGAGACCTGACTAGCTCTATGTTCATGTAACACCCTCCATCAGTACTGAGGAAGCAAAGCGCAGCTGGCAGCCTGTGTGTGTGCTCCGGCTGCATGGTAAGTAGCCCTGTTGTATACTCATCTGCCCCTGATTCAATCACTCACAGACACTGCTTGGTTGAATATTAATCTGAGGCCTAAACTTGATTTGTCTGCTCACGCTTGGCAGCGGGGGACACACGCCCATCTGCTGCATGCATGGGAGAGAGTGCGTGTGTGTGGCTGCATTTGTGTGTGTGTGTGTGTGTGTCTGGGTGCACACGTGTGTATATTATGAGTTTGTGACACTGTGTGTTGCGTGCATGCGTGCAAATGTGTGAGTGAGGGGGAGGGATAGTTATTCCCATTGGGGACACAAAGGGAACTGTCACCTCTGTCTGAGGAAGACAGATCAGTGTGTCTGGCAATCTCTGGAGTGTCTGTCTCTGGTCTCCAGACAGTCCCCAGAGAGACCGCAAACAGACAGAGAAAGGAGATTGAGGGAGGGAGAGAATTAAAAGATAGTGAAGGAGAGAGAGAGGGAGCTACCCTTGGTCTCTGACGCTCCTCAGAGAGACCGCAAACAGACAGAGAGAGGAGACAGAGAGATGGAGAGACGGTT